>NC_135806.1:106432174-106561767 GCF_964213995.1 Mustelus asterias
TTCTGGTTTTGTGATGGAGTGATGCTATTTTACTTGTGGCACTGTGGTTAGCACTGCTGCCTCACAGCGCCAGGGATTCAGGTTCCATTCTGGCCTTGAGTGACTGTCTGTGTGGAGTTTGTATGTTCGCCCAGTGTCTGTATGGGTTTCCTCCGGATGCTCTGGTTTTCTCCCACACTCTAAAGATGTGCAGGCTAGGTGGATTGGCCATGTTAGATTGCCCCTTGGTGTCCAAAGATGTCTAGGTAGGTGGATAAGCCATGGAAAGTGTGCGGCATTATGGGGATAGGGTGGAGGGGATGGCCTGGGTGGAATGCTCTTTCGGAGAGTTGGTGCAGATTCGAGGGGCCAGATGGCCAGAGTCACTGGAAATGCAAAACAGGCAAAAACAGCTTGGTTGCCTGTTTTACAACCATTGTGAATCCTCTGTTCCATTGAAGGCAATTTGTTCTTTTCTGTTTTGTGCCAATTAAATTTTGCTTTAATAATGTACCAAACTTTTTGTACAAGGGGCATTTAGTAGGAATTTGCCATCATGTATATTGTGCCCTAAGGCAGATCCTCTGCTCATTGTCTGCAGATGCTTCACCTTGAGCCATTTTCTTGTCAGTGTTTTGTCAGTCATGGTTTTCCATTGCTTTCCATTCTCAGGGACAGGATGAGGAAGCAGAGCCCAACTCTACCTCAGCCAGAATCGGAATCAAACCCATATCTTTGATGTTATTCTGAACCGCACATGAGCTGTTCAGCCAACTCAGCTAACCAGATGTCTGCATGTTAGGAATTTATAGGAGCATTATAAAGAGCTATTGTGCTCACTTTCAGCCAAGTGTTTAATATTGGCATAACTAGCATTAATACCCAGGGCATACCAAAATCAATAGGGTTCTCCAAGAGGTGCAGTATCTGAATATGAACATGTTACTACTGGTCAGGGCTGCCTTGCATTTGGAGCAGTCAACTCATTTAAATACTTTGATGCACCAGATGAGTAGGACATGGCATGTTGAGAATGTTGGGCTTCCCGTGGCATGCCTCAAACTACTTTCTACTCACACTTGGGTTTGCCACTGACAACAAAAGGATTTTTGTGCAGTACCATAGAATCCTACAGTGCAGAAGGAGGCCATTTGGCCCATCGAGTCTGCACCGATCACAATCCCACCCAGACCCTATCCCCATAACCCCCTGTATTTACTCTAGCTAGTTCCCCTGACAATAGGGTCAATTTAGCATGGCCAATCACACATCTTTGGACTGTGGGAGGAAACCAGAGCACCCGGAGGAAACCCACGCAGGCACGGGGAGAATGTGCAAACTCCACACAGACAGTGACCTGAGGCCAGAATTGAACCCGGGTCCTTGTGCTGTGAGGCAGCAGTGCTAACCACTGTGGTTATTTATTTATTTTATTTTATCAATTTATTTATTCTAACTATACAAACATGTTTTCACCATGAGTACATGGTTACCTTGTTCACAGCTGAAATTAAATGAGTTATTAGTCCAAAAATCCATAACATTATAAATACACTGGAGTAAGCAGCATTTCAGATTTTGATTAATCCCCATTGTAATTCACTGCAAAAAACAATTTGCATATTTCACTGTTCAAAAAAATACATATGGGAAATAGATTATTTACTGATAACAGGAGTTATTTGAATTCACGTTACATTCACTATTCGAAGGGTTAAAAATTCTCTACCTGAGAGTGCTTGGAAACCCAGTGTCGAAGGACATTCAAAACACGGTTTGTAGCTGCCCTACGTATAATAAATTCTTTGTCACACATGCGGTCTGAGTTGTTAAATCCTACAAAAAGGGGAAAAAAAGGACAGTTTTAGCATGACACAAAAGAACGATAAATTGTTGTCTTTTTTACGTTATCAGTATAATGCCAGAAACAATCCCTCAGAAAAGTTTAGGTCCACAAACAGCCTCTGACTAGCACACATTAATAAGTGCGGAGGGAGGGAAACCAGTGGAGTTGTGTCCAGTAACAAAAGCAAACTTCTGTAATGTCCCCCAAACTGACTATCCATTCAAAGTCAAGTTTGAGAAGAAAGGACGTGAAATCAATATACAGGTCGAGTAGCCTTTATCTGAAAACCAAACACATCCAAAAACAAAACATGTTATATATTTAAGTGGTTGCTTGATTGCTTTAAGAAGCAGATCACATGACTTGATCATTAGGTCATTGGGTGCTTTACAGGCTTCTGTCTTAGTTTCAGTTTCTATTCTGTACAGAAAATATCTCTTTCAATAAACCTGTTGGGTGTTACTTTGAATTCACGTGTGCAAACCACATATTTTCTTTTTGTTTAAAACATAGTTAGGACATTACAAAACATTCTTTTGAATGGACCCTAATGTGAGCCAACACAAACTCACCTATCTTTTGCACAGGAAGTCTGTGTCCCAAGCTCTCACGAACCTTGTCAACCAGATCAGACTTTTCGCGTGGGATGTCTGTGACCTGAGCTGACTGGAACCTCCTGACCAGATCAGACCTTTCGCGCAGGAAGTCTAGTTATTTGCCTGAACTGATTTTTGTGGTTATTTATTGTTTTTATTCCATTGTGAACATGTCAAAAAGACCATCAGATACCCTTAAGGGTAACAGTGAGAAAAGGAAAAGGAAGCATAATTCATTATCAATTGCTAAATGGTGTTGTTGCAGAGACCTGACATCTGTGAGGCAACCGAATGGGGTGGGGGTCACCAACATATACAATTAATGAAGCAGAAAGACCAATTGTTGAAATTTTATATTGAAAGTTATTCAAAAAAGTTAATGAATAATAGAAAAACTTTGCATTGGTTGAAAAATGATGAGCATGATCGTGTTCTGATGGAGTGGATTCGTCAATGCAGGAGTGAAAGCTGATTGGACCATTGATCAGACAGCAAGCCAAGATCTACCTCGAAGAACTGAGGGCACAATTGTCCCATTGTGAGACTAAGGCCAGAATTTTACCACCCTGCCCACCACAGGAACCACAGCGAGCAAGGCCGTAACATCCCGCCCTAAGTGTCATGGTGGGAGCGAGAATGTGGAGTGTTTCCTACTGCAGCATCCAGCGGGAAAACATGCCACATCTTCCATCCCTGACCTCAATAATTATGCTCACGAGTGTTTCAGTGGTAGGGCGGGCTTTGGGTGGCATGTAGTCCACTATTCTATCTGGGTGCCATATTGAAAAGACGACGAACATCACTGACCCACCATAGAGGAAAGCAGATGAAGTGCCTGAAAGTTAAGATAAATCTCCGAGAGCATTCTGAGACTGGAAGATGGACCCCCTCAAGGACACCGAATCTGAAAGGTCGACCTACAGGTGCTCCCCCGTCCCATTGCTGTGGTGTTCCAGGGTTGCTGATGACCTCCATCCCGAACTCCGGAGACAGCCCCAGTGATTATTCAGGGGAGTCCCAACATCTGCACGGCAAGTTGGTTCGAAACGTGTTTCACACCGATGTGGTTTTCCGCTGGCACTGCGGGGTATTTGGTCCGAAGGGATCGGACCTTCTTTTTGAAAGTTTGTGGCAATAAAACATCTGCAGACCACGATGCTGCTGAAAGATCTGCTGATGTGTTTGCTAAGCTAATTTCAGACCAAAGTCTTTCACCTGACCAAATTTACAGCACTAACAAAACAAATCTGTACTGATGGCACAGCCCTCGAAAAATGCTAGCAACAGCTGAGGGGAGAGCACCAATGGGTGTTAAGGATGACAACAATAGGTTGACCGTCCTTGGTTCTATCAATGTGGCTGGCACACACTAGTGTAAATTGGCTGTAATTGGGAAGAGCAAATGTCCCAGGTGCTTCAAGGGTATTTGGACATAAATTGCTCAGTACTGTACCAATAAGAGAGCCTGGGTAATCAGGGACTTATTTTGTGATTGTCTGTAATAAGGCAGATAGATTTTCCATTTGATGAACCCCATATATTTCTTCTGATGACACAATGGTCCAGAAATATCTGAAACAAAAATGACGCGGTCACAATACCAGCCATTACTAAAGCAAAACAATAACCCTGGCAATCTGTGGTGAAGACTAGGGGTGGGATTTTCCAGCCTCTCCTGCCAATGGGATCTTCCTGTCCCACCAAAGGCGGGCCTTCCAGCACTGAAATTTGCAGCTTATGGGAATGAAGGATGGAACCCTGGAGATCGGCAGGGTCGCCTGGAGGGCGATAATCCTCTGCACTGTCAGAGCATGTTGTGGCCACCCTTCCCACAGCATGTGCTGACCTGATGGCACCTGTGTGCCAATGGCTGCATCAACCTCTGAGCCCTTCTTCTGTGCCCAACCATATTTCTTGGAGTAGTTATGACCGGCTCCCTGCCACTCTGCTGGTCTGCCCTGACCCAGCATATAACCCCTGCGCTCCCTATCAAACTCCCAAAATAGCACTCAACGAGCTCTCAATGCGTTCTTTCAAAACCTTAATTGCAGTTTTTTAACAGTTTAGGCACATTCTAAAGGCCGCCCTCCTCTCAGTCTGGGGAAACTCACTGGCAACAAGAACGGTAATGGGGAAACTGGCAATGCCAGCTGCACTGACACTTTCATCACCCTAGGGGATTTTCATGGTAACTTCGTTGCAGTGTTAATGTAAGCCTACTTGTGACACTAATAAATAAACTAAACTAAACTAAACCAGCTGTCCCCTTTCCCAGTCTGCTGAAGAGGTGTTGATGTGACAGAGTCTTGCAAGAGGTATGACATGTTGACATGTGGGCATCATCAAAATTATGTTTTCTCTTTACAATCTTTTCACTGCTTATTGTCTAGCTTGGTGTAGTATAATTGTTTAATGATGAGAGTTATGCTATTATCTTCCTGTCTGCACCTTGTCACATGAAGTTTTTAAAATGGTAAAATACAAGCTGAATAACAATTCAAGAACAATAAATAAAATGCTTCCCTCTAAAGGCCTCCGTTTGTGCTGTGGCACCGAACCGAGCAATTCAAAGGAAATTGAGAAGTTGTAAATTGCTGTCATGTTTTGTTCCTGTTGTACAATCTGGCAGAGCAGATAGTGAGAGAAAGTTTCCAGCCATCACTGCATCCAGGATTTCAGATGAACAAATCCATCGTTAGATGCAAATGCTGTGAGTAGGTGCTTGTCAGAACTTGTGGAACTGAGTCAAAATCATGAGGCGCCTGGACAGAGTAGATAGGGACAAACTGTTCCCACTCGTGAAAGGATTGAGTACAAGTGAGCACGGATTTAGGGAATTAACTGGCAAAAGAAGCAATGGTGATGCGAGGAGAAACATTTTCACAGCGAGTGGTCAGGATCTGCCAGTGTGGTGGAGACAGGTTCAATTGAAGCATTCAAAAGGGAATTATTTAGTTATCTGAAAGGGAAGAATGTGCAGGCTTATGGGAAAAAGGCTGGGGATTGGCACTAAGTGAATTGCTCAAAGGGAGAGCCGGTACAGACACAATTGGGCCGAGTGGCCTCCTGTAAGAATTCTGTGATTCTATTACTGGGGTGCTCAGTGGTGGTGTCTGTAAACAGTGTAACTAATTGAAGGTGGTCTCTTAGTGCAACTGCACTCTTTCATTGGTCTTTTGCTTGTTCCCTTGATGTTGAAAATGAAGTGATTTTTATTTACTGTTTAATGGATAGGCTAGGTCTTTTATTTTGTGAAGAGGGATGGCAGTCAGACTCAGGTATGTTTATCTACGTTATGTACAAGGTGGGTGCCTGAGCAGGCACATCTCCTGAGAACTGCCAGCCTGTGATGAGAGTCTCCAGCACATAACTGCTGTGGAGGCACTGGCCTAGTGGCATTATCGCTGGACTGTTAATCCTGAAACTCAGCTAATGTTCTGGGATTCAAATTCTCCCTTGGCAGATGGTGGAATTTGAATTCTGTAAAAAATATCTGGAACTAAGAATCTTCTGATGACCATGAAACCATTGTCGATTGTGAGAAAAACCCATCTGGTTCACTAATGTCCTTTAGGAAAGGAAATCTGTCGTCCTTACCTGGTTTGGCCCACATGTGACTCCAGAACCACAGCAATGTGGTTGACTCTCAACTGCCCTCCAAGGGCAACTAGGGATGGGCAATAAATGCTGGCCAGCCAGCGATGCCCGTGTCCCACGAATTAATAAAACAAATGTCACAGGGACATCATAGTCTACATCACTCATCAGCATATTTATGCTCTTAAGCTATTACAATATATTTACATCCTTTATATTCACCAGATTTCTGGGTCTAAATCTCTCTGCTGTTATTTGTTGCTATAAATAAAAGCTGGGAACATTTTCAGATCTGCTCCCACTCCTCTACCCTAACTGCACTGGGCAACTGATGGAAATGTTACGCATTTTCGAAAACAGGGCTTCCACTGTAGAAGTTACAGAGGTAGAGTAGAGTGGACTGGAGCAAGAGCAACTCGATGGAAATCCCTGGTTAAAAATGGAACAGAACCTGAGAGAAACCTGGGTTATTAAATCAGTGATAAAAGTTGACAGTTAGGGCCCAATTTTAACTCTCAGGAAACAGATGGATTTTGAGCGTGTTACAAACACATCCGAAAGGTCCTTAATAATGAAACATCATACCTTCCTTCTGCTATTTTCCCCATCTTCTTTTAACATGCCTCCTTCTCAATTGTTTTTGTTGTTTTTTTAATTTAAATTGTTTCTCTCCTACTTCAGTTGTCTTTACAGTACAGCTCTCAATTTAGAGGCAAGTTTGACTTGTTTTGTCAAAGAACTGAATATTTGAGAAGTGAAGTGCAGAAGATAAGGTGGGCCACGAGACAACCTAGCAATTGGGGCACTTAAGACAGTGTTTATAGATTCATTGATCAGTTTTCTTTTACAAGAAGCACCTGAATTCCGACTTATTTTCCCATCCATATCACAACTATTTACACCCCATTTAAGGACGAGTAACATCAAAGAAATCCACCCAGCATAAATTAAACAAATTCTTTCCTAGTTTCTCTTGGGATCAATTTGATAAAGGTCACATCTCCAGAACTTGTGTCCCTAGCCAAGCTGTTTCAGCACAGCTACAGCACTGGCATCTTCCCGGCATTGTGAAAAAATTGCCAAGCTGTGTCCTGTACACAGAAAGTAGGATAAATCCAACCTGGCTAATTACCAGCCCATCAGCCTACTCTCGATCATCAAAGTGCTGGAAGGGGTCATCAACAGCACTATCAACCAGCATTTGCTTAGCAATAACCAGCTCACTGACACTCAGTTTGCGTTCCATCAGAGTCCCTCAGCTACTGACTTCATTACAACCTTGGTTCAAACATGGTCAAAAGAGCTGAACACAAGAGGTGAGGTGAGAGTGAATGCCCTTGACAGCAAGGCAGCATTTGATCGAGTGTGACATCAAGGAGCCCCAGCAAAACTGAAGTCAATGGGAATCAGGAAGAAAACCCTCCACTGGTTGGGCACATATCTGTCAGTTCCAGAGCATGCCTGCAGGAGTTCCTCCAGATAGTGTCCTGGGCCCAACCATCTTCAGCTGCTTCATCAACGACCTTCCTTCCATCATAAGTTCAGAGGTGCGGATGTTTGCTGAAGATTTCACAATGTTCAGCACCATTTATGGCATCTCAGTTACTGAAGCAGTCCATCTCCAAATGCAGCAAGATTTGGACAATATCCACGCTTGGGCTGACAAGTGGAAAGTGACATTCACATTGCACAAGTGCCAGGCAATGCCCATCTCCAACAAGAGAGAATCTAACCATTGCCCCTTGACAATTAATGACATTACCATTGCTGAATCCCCCACTATCAACATCCTGGGGATTACCATTGACCAGAAACTAAACTGGACTAGCCATATAAATGCCGTGGCTACAAGAACAAATCAAAGGCTAGGAGGCCTGTGGTGAATAACTCACCTGCTGACTCCCCAAATCCTGTCTACAATCTACGAGGCACAAGTGTGATACAACACTCTCCACTTGCCTGGATGAGTGCAGCTCCAACAATATTCAAGAAGCTTGACACCATCCAGGACAAAGCAGCCCACTTGATTGGCTACCTTTCCACTAATGAACAGTGGCAGCTGCGTGTACCAGCTGCAAGATACACTGCAGGAATTCACCAAGACCTCTCAGGCAGCACCTTCCAAAGAATACCTCGACCAAGAGGACCAGGGAAGCAGATGCTTGGGGACACCATCACCTGGAAGTTCCCTGATTTGGAATTATGTCACCATCCCTTCACTGTCGCTGGGTCAAAATTCTGAAACTCCCTCCCTGACAGTGCTGTGGGTGTACCTACACCTCAGGGACTGCAGTGGTTCAAAAAGGCAACTCACCACCACCTTCTCAAGGGCAATTAATGATGAGCAATAAATGTTGGCCTTGCCAGCAATGCCCACATCCCGTAAATTACTTGTTAAAAAATTCTTTACCGTAGCATTCCTGATTTATGCAAAAGTTTCTTGACATTTGGAGTAACAACCTATTTTCCAGAACAAGTTTAATTCCATTCCTTTTTTTTCATATCTGCCTCCTGCTTGCTTCAAGATAAACTTAACTCAAAAGTCGAACTTGAGACTAAGCATTTGGATTGAAAACAAAAAGTGCTGGAAATATTGAACAAGGCTGACAGCATCTGTGGAGAGAGAAACAAAATAAATGTTCCAAGTCAAATATGACTCTTCAGTTGCATTTGATTCAAAATGCTAACACTATTTCTCTCCTTATGTGTGCTGCCAGACCAGCTGAATATTTCCAGCATTTTCTGTTTTGATTTCAGATTTCCAGCATCCACAGTATTTTGCTTTTATTTTGTTTGAGCATTTGGATTGAGAGCGAGAATATTTTTCAAATGTCAACTTCAATTTGAAGTATAATTTGCAAAATACTGATTAATGAGTTACAGCGTTCTAAACTGCAATTATGGATATACAGCTAACTGTTAAATCCCTTCGGTATAACTCTGTGCATTTCGCAATGACGGGAACATGCGATCAGTGCAGTTATCACCGTAAAGTGGCTGATTTTAGGAATAAACTGCCATTTCTAGCAAATTTAAAAATGAAGATAATTGTAGTGCAGTTAGAAAGGATGGCCGATATTTTCCCATTTTTTTTTGTCTGGGTGCTGGGCGGACTTGAAACTGGGAGAGTTTCAGATCTGCTTTTTGGGCGTGTTTTTAGCCCCCCCTCCCCGCCTGCAAAGTTCTGAGTGAGCCTGTTTCTCGCTGTAGAAGCCTGTGGGTGGGGCTTAACGAGCCCAAAAGCCTGCAGAGGGAGGTAGTGCGCATGTGCAGGCCTCTGATGCTGCACATGCGCATTAGCAGTAGCAGGGATCTGACAGACTAAGAGAGAGCTGTCAGGGCCCTGCTAGTGCAGGCTGCCTGAAGCAGCTCCCCCCCCCCCCCCCCCAATCGTGGGGGGCCTGTGGCCATAGATGATGTTTGTCAGTATGGAAATATCGATTCATCATGAGAATCATGGTAAATATTTCCTTTGCCAGAAACAGGGGGCTGGATTTTATCCCCTCTGAGTGTTTTTGGACAGGGTTGAAGAGCAGTAAAATACAAAGGGTAGCAAACCCACTCCCTTCCTGCCCAGCCCTGATCCCATCCCCATAATATGGCCTGTGGGCAGGCGCTGAAATGGGCAGGCCATCCACCATTTAAAACAAAATTAACATGTTACAAAACCAACTGACGCATATTTCACACAACACATGCCATAAAATGGTTGGCATGAGCAGGTGGGGAGTTTGCATTATGAAGTTATGGACTAGGAGTAAGAGTGGGCCGTTGGGTCCCTCGGGACTGCTCCACCATTCAATAAGATCATGGCTGATCTGATTGTGGCCTCAACTCCATATTCTGCTGACCCCTGGTAACCTTTGACTCTTTAATTAAGAATCTATTGGCCTCTGCCTTAAACCTACTCCAGTGACCCTGTCTCCCTGCTCCCTGCAGAAGAAAGTTTCAGACGCCCATGACTCTGAGCGAAAAAAATCTCAACTCCGTTCTTGGGATCAATTCTTCGGCCCCGCGTGCCAAAACACAAATCACATCATGGCCAGAGGTTCACTTTTGACATTCTCCCTGTCCCTCCCCAACAATGTTACCTGGTTTACACCTAGCGAGGGCCTGAACCAGATTAGCATATTTAAATCCTCATTTAAACATGCATTACCAGGTTTTAGCCGGATTCGCCTGGCTCCTGGTATTCTCTGACCCATTGGCATGACACGAAACCAGCAGGAATCATTATTAGTCTTCACAAACGGTGTGGGTGGATTGTAATCTGGATTTGAATTCAGCAGGAATCCCCACCAGTTTTCCCACCAGAAACAACACTTAAGGGGCGATCTTTCCATTGGGGCCCACCAGCCGATGTGGGGGGGGGGGGGGGGGGCGGGGCGAGCTGGTAAGATCGCGAGAGAGCTGAGACTGGGGATGAGCCATTCAGTTGGTGGAGGACTTCTGCGTACTCTGCAACAGCGATCGGTGAGGTTGGTAGACTGTTGCCACACTGCAACCGCGATCAGTTGCGGGGGGAGCAGATGTGGTGGTTTCGGCCATAATCATTCGGGGGGGGGCGGAGCGCAATCATTCCATTCAGAGACAGCGCGATCCTTCCGGGCGGTGGGGGGGGGGTGGGCGGCTGCAATCCGTCCGGGCGGGTGGGAATTGGCGATTGGCTGCGGAGCCCTGTGGTAGCAGGATGGAGGAGGGGGTTCAGCCACAAAGGCCTGCTATAGCTCGCAGATGCAGTGATAGATTTCTGTGCTCTCACAGCACAGAAACCTGCACATGCACAATTGCGCCCTCTGCTACTATCAGCTGGCTTTCTTGTAATTTAGGCCCCACCCACCTTCCTGTTGGTGGATTTCAAGTTTTGTCTTGTTTTTTGGACTGTCAGGTAAGATTTGATTTTTATGTTGTCCAATGAACCGGCGCAAATTTCTTCCGTTTTCATGCTCGTTTGGCACTTAGAATTTCTTTGGTAAGATCGACCCTTACAAACTTTTTGGAACAATTGTGCCCCTTATTTTTAAACAGTCCGCTAGTTCTAGTCTCTCCCACAAAGAGAAACATTCTTTCAGCATCCATCCAGTCAAGTCTCAGAATCATCTCTCATTCTTCCAAACCCCAAGGATAAGCAAAACTTATCCTTCAGCAACGATTTATCCACAGGGGATAATTTTGAGCCCACACTCTCCATCTGCACGTGCTCAAAATCCAGAACCCGTCATTTGCGCCAGTGAGTTTCTGAGCTCTGATCTTAAGTTTTACATTTTTTTTATTTCATTCGTGTCACAAGTAGGCTTACATTAACACTGCAATGACTTTATTGTAAAAATCCCCTAGTCGCCACACTCCGGCACCTGTTCGGGTAACCTGAGGGAGAATTTAGCATGGCCAATGCACCTACCCAGCACCTCTTTCGGACTGTGGAAGGAAACCGGAGCAGCCAGAGGAAACCCGCACAGACATGGGAGAAAATGCCAACTCCACACAGACAGTGACCCAAGATGGGAATCGAACCCGGGTCCCTGGTGCTGTGAGGCATCAGCATTAATCACTGTGCCACCTTACTGGCCCCTCACTGGTGGAGTTGTGTGAAACACGCTGCAGGATAGCAGAAAGCTCATTTTAACAAATTAGCATGTCATTAGTGAGCACTCTCCCTGGGATTTCCCCCCTCACTGGATATTTGGCAAGTGCTGACGTGACATCACATTGGCGCCATTTGCAGCAGTTCTACATAAGCATGAACCTGGCACCTTCATTGGTGCCTTCATCTCCTCGGGGGATTTCGGAGGTGAGTGCTCAGGCAGCCAGCACTCCCCGCGATGTACGCTGTTCAGAGGGCACCGGAGAGGACTTGGGGGACACGGATAGAACATAGAACATAGAACATTACAGTGCAGTACAGGCCCTTCGGCCCTCGATGTTGCGCCGACCAGTGAAACAAATCTAAAGCCCCTCTAATCTACACTATTCCAATATCATCCATATGTTTATCCAATGACCATTTAAATGTCCTTAAGATAAGTTAAGATAAGATAAGTTTAAATGCCCTTATAGATAAGTTCAATTCAGGGCCAGGGCTGGGGATCTCAGAATCACCATTTCCGGGAGAGGGTTCAGGAGGGAGTCACTTGCAGGCTGTACCTTCCTTTCATGTTGGGGCGCCACTTGCTCTAAAGGGGTTGTGAGGGCTGGTATGCAGGCAGCTCTTCCGATGTTCTCCTTCCTGGATTCCTGTTCATTTCACAGCTGAGGGAATGCCCTTCCACAGTGGAGGCTAGCAAGAGGGTGGGAGGAACATTGCACTGAAGGATAAGGTGCTATGTGAACGCGGTGGTTCCCCCAAGCTTTGTGGCACGAACTGACAGGATGGAGGCTTTGTGGGTGAAAAAAGTGAAATCTATCGCCAAGCATTCAAAACAAAATGGTGACCTTTCTACATGAGTGCCTAACTTAACCCGTCCCCACTAAGTACCTATGGTCCCTTAATCTTCCTGATCTTCCCACTACGTCTAGGTGTATCCCCAGGATCCACAGCTGAGTTTGAGGTGAATACGTGTCCTGTGAGTTTACATGGTTAGCAAAGAATGAGACTTGGAGGCAATTTTAACTCAACCTGTCTGAGGGAGGTTAAAAACACTGAGATTACTTACCTGTGCGAAAGCCACCAGGAACTCCCCATTCCAAATTTTAACCCATTCTATTGAGCATGTAAGGATACCTGCCCTAACTCAGCGTGGTTCTTCTTCACATTACGCATGGCAGTTCAGGAACAGGTACACTGCTTTTACTTCCTTTTTGCTGCAGGTTTTGTGGGTGGTGTATGCGATGTTGCACTTGACCTTAATCCATGCCAACTTTGTTATCCTGATTCCCGCTGGGAGCAGTTTCTTTAAGTGACAAACAGAACAACCACCCTCACACCCACATTATACAGCAGCAGTTCCAAGTCATGAGCTCTGGAAAAGGGAATCTGAGTGCTGCATTGTTCTGGCACTAAGCTGCGCACTTTGCTTCCTGCCTCCACATTTATTATGCCATCTGCTGGATTTTGCCAGCCAATTTTTCTTGCCCCACGCAACCTTTAGAAACATTCAAGAATTAAGCTTCAAAAAGGTTAACAAAAGTTTTGCTCTCAGATTTGCATGTCACCACTGTCAAGATATTTCTTTGCAAAATTTACCTAAAAGCTTAAATAATGACAGACAGCAAGGTACAGCCATCTTGGATGGGTACATGAAGAGGGAGGGAATAGAGGGATATGGACCGAGTAAGGGCAGAAGGTTTTTTTTTGGTTTAGTTAGGGCATCATGATCGGTGCAGGCTTGGAGGGCCGAAGAACCTGTTCCTGTGCTGTACTTTTCTTTGTTCTTTGTTTTCTTTCTTCTTGTTCAGCTGGAGATGGTCAGAAGACCAGGATTGGGAGGAGTTGTCAGTATTTGTAAACTATCACAAAAGCAGGTGTTGTTGGCCTTTTGGCTAAGATGAAGCGTTAGATCAAGCCCAAGGATGGGGCGCAATGTCTCATCCTGTCAGCCTGGGTCTTGTTTGTCCCTTATGTGGGAGCATGAATTGGATTCAATTTGAATTGGGTTTTTCGGTTGGAATAAAAGTACCGAAAGGTACCGAAAAAACAGTTATAACCATACTGGACAAATGGTGACAAACAACATACAGAATCTGGATAGCCCATGAAAGATTATTAAATCAAATGTAGCTGGATGAGATTTTCCGGCCTTTCCTGCTGGCTGGATCTTCTGGTCCCACTGATGGTGACACCCCCCACTCCCCCCCCCACCCCGCCTCCTGCTGTGGGTTCCCCAGCAGCAGAGGGTGCAAACAACGGGAAACCCTGTTGCCAGTAGCGGGACCGCACAAAAAGAGGCCCTTTGGCCCATCTTGTCAGTGCCAGCCATCAAGCATCTTTCCAGTTCTTTAACATATCCAGGCTTTTCCAGCATGCCTTGTAAGGGAAGGAAGCACTGCCTACATCTTCAGGCACAAATGACTGATGTAAGAAGTCCCCTCACTTCTTCACAGTGCTTACATCCACCTGAGTTATGCATGTTAGATGCCATTCTCACTGACTCAGCAACTTGGACTGGGTCGTTGCTGGAGGGCACCGGTGGCCAGAACAGTGGTTTAACTGCCAGGATCTGCAGCACATCTATATTTCGCCTTCAATATTGGGATCATACCTTTTCTGTATCAGGAAGTGGTTAGTCGCAAGCAACATCTGGCGTGAAACTACAAATGTTGGAAATACACAACAGATCAATCTTCATCTGAGGTAAAATACAAAAGCAGAAGGCTGCGGATACTCGACGTCTGAAATGGAAACTGAAAATGCTGGAAATGCTCATCAGGTCCGGCAGCATCTGCGGAAAGAGACGCAGGGGCGGGATTTTCCAACCGTGCACACCCCAAGACCGGAAATTCCTGCCCGAAGTCAACGGATCTTTAAGTCTGCTGAATCTTCTGTCCCACCCGCTACGATTCCCATGGCGGGCGGCAAAATTCTGCTCAGAAGTTAATGAACAGGATTTTCCATTTGGGGTTGGAACGTTGACATGCGAGTCCCAGCTCACACTATGATGGCACAGAGTTTTGCTGATTTGGCCAAATTAAGGAAGGCATGCCAGCTTTCAAATCTGGAGGCCCAAATAGGAAGCCCTCCAAAGCTTAGGGAGCTGCATTCTGCTGTTGCAGTTAAGAGAGAGAGAGAGAAGATGCTTCCACCTCGAGGTGCCCTCTCTGTGCTGTTAAAATATTTGGAATAACAAATGGCCACAGCTGCTGGACAACCATCGTGGAGAGGAAACCACGATGGCTGCACAGGAAGGCCTGCGGCTGTAGCTGTAGCCAAGTAGGAGGGAGGCTGCGCTCAAAGTTATCCTCAACTGGAGACACAGCTCAACATTTCCAATCTGCGGTCTTTCACAGATCTGCAACGCCATCTCAGCCCCTCTCTCCACAGATGCTGCCAGACCTCCTGAATATTTCCAGCACTTTCTGTTTGTACTATATCTGAAATCGAATAGATGGTTAACATTTTGAGAGGGACTCTTCTTTAGAATTGGTAATATCTTTGCAGTGTCTGTGCGTATCTTTGCAGGACTAGAACAAAGTGGAGAGAAAGAACAATAGGCATGAGTCAGGAGCACAGATATGCTAACTACTTTGGCAAAGAGGCAACAATACATAAAAATACATTTCTGAAATTTAATGAGTTTTTGGTTGATCGGCAAGATGTTATGATGGAAACAAGTTTTTTGCAAAAGCTACTGAGAAAAACACATAAGTAGAAGCAGACTTTCTTCTAATCAGGCCAGAAAACTCGGGTTCTGTTTGGCAAAACTTAGAGGCCCTTGGATTTGAAATAGAGGAACTACTAAAGTTGACCAGGCTTAAACCATGCAGCTTAACAGATAACAGCTCTTGACTCTCTTCCTATCTAAGACCATCCCTAACCCTAACAGCAGGGTTGTTCACAGTCCAAAGATGTGCGGGTTAGATGGATTGGCCATGCTAAATTGACTCTCGTGTCGGGGGATTAGCAGGGTAAATGTGTGGGATTACGGGAATAGGGCCTGGGTGGGATTGCAGTTGGTACAGACTCGATGGGCCAAATGGCCTCCTTCTGTACTGTAGGGATTATATAATTCTATGATTCTAGGTAACAGCCTATGAGGCACATGTAAGGTCTGGCAACCTAGCCCAAAGAAGTTTATAATCTCAGTTGTATTTGCATTTATACTTGTTATTATTTCATTTATTATATTTAAGGTTTGTGGGCCTAGTGCTTTGCAAAGTAGTGTTCTTAAAGCTATTGCCCCATTGATGCACAGATCTTAAATTGGAACATGTCAGCCCAGATCTTCCGAGCAGCGGTAATGATCCTTGGATTGCCACAAGGCTCAAAGGCTTCCCCGAGTACATTTCTTCTGGGACCTTCTGAGCCTAACTTCCACAGAGCAGAGTCAGGGGGTAACATGGCAAACCCCCCTTTTACAGCACTAGCTGCTGAATGGTAAGTTTAAAGGTCCAATCTGAATATTAGTGAATGGATGAGTAAATGGGTAAGTGGGGAAAGTGAGTAGGATGGGTAGGGTAGGTGCATAAGTGGGTAGGTGTGTAAGTGGGTAGGTGGGTAAGTGGGGAGGTGGGTAAGTGGGGAGGTGGGTAAGTGGGTAGGTGGGTAAGTGGGTAGGTGGGTAAGTGAGTAGGTGAGTAGGTGGGAAAGTGGGTAAGTGGGTAGGTGGGTAAGTGGGTAGGTGGGTAGGTGGGTAAGTGGGTAGGTGGGGAGGTGGGTAAGTGGGTAGGTGGGTAAGTGGGTAGGTGGGTAAGTGGGTAAGTGGGGAGGTGGGTAAGTGGGGAGGTGGGTAGGTGGGCAAGTGGGTAGGTGGGCAAGTGAGTAGGTGAGTAGGTGGGAAAGTGGGTAAGTGGGGAGGTGGTTAAGCGGGTGAAGAGATAGATGAGTGAATTGGTATATGGGTTGAGAGTAGATGTGTCAGGTTTTCAAAAGGGTAGTCGGTCAGTCAGGGGATAGCAAATGGGTTGAGGGTGTAGTTGGGTTGGATTGGGGGTGTAGTCGGGGTGTCGGGGGGGGCGAGTCAGTTCAGGGAGTGGCCCGTCTAATCTGAGGGGGCGAGTGGGGGGAGGGGCCTGGTTAGCTGGGTTCGGGGGTTGTCAGAGGGTCATGGGGCCAGTTGTGGGGGGTACATGGGAGATGACTGGAGGGTCAGTTGTGAAGTTATGCAGATGATAGACTAGGTTTCAATCTATCTTGACATTTTTCAGGTAACTATTCAGATAAGAACCGTGGAACTCTCTGAAGTCCCCGATTGTAGCTCAGAGTCAAAGAGGGTCCTGGGGGGGAGGGCTCCCCCTCCCCCCTCCCCCCATAGGGCTGCGCATCATGGCTTCCACAAGGTCCTGCCGCACATCTCTGAAAATTCAGAGACAGAAAGGTTTGGCCCCTTCGTCTGGTACTATAGCAACCCAAAATAATGCAAATGAAGGGAAGGGATTGAATCATTGTCGGTGGAATGTGAATTGGCATGATACACACTTACATTCACAGCCCATAAAGACAAAAAGCAGAGTCACTTTCTCCCTGAGGTCCAGCAATCAGTCGCGCCAGCTAGCCAGTCACCAACCGTATTTCACATGGTGTGAATATCAGATTATTAAGTTTGCCGCAGAGGATAAACAGTCCCAATCTCTTATCACCAAGTGTGTCATCTTGGAGTCAAGTCCACCCCCAAAGCAAACCTTTCCTATTTCTCTGTCGAAGGAGAGTTGTTGTTGTTCTTTAAGCAACTGGCAAGTGCTGGTCTGAATCCAGAAACTCATCTTGGACAATTATGTGAGCAGCACAACTCACCATCAATGTGTAAGGGATTTTATATACTATAAGAGATCATCTGAGTTAGACATGAGAACAAGCATTAGTAAAACAAAAGGGAGTTAAACATGCCTCACGAATGAAAGGGGAGAAAGAAAGAACGTGGATAGAAGAATCCCAGAAGAAAATCAGCGAGATTTTGAAGTCAATGGACAGACCAGAAGGTGTTAGTTGATCCAGGAGGAAGTTGAGATACTTTTCTTCAAGGTTGTATTGAGGTTAGTTGGTAGAATACCAAAGATGGAAAGGTTACGAATGATAAGGGAAAAGGTTGAGGAGATGTCTTGGTAACTGGGGCTGAAATTTGCTGAGGCCATCGAATCTTCTCTGCTCCCCTCAGTACAGACAGAGCCACAGCATGAACAGAGGAGGCAGTGTGGGAGACTGAGGGGGAGGGGGGAATACATGTAAACCAGGCCCAGGCATCAGCAAGTGAAGACACAAACAGATAAATGTGGCTCTGCTCCTCCAGCAATTTCTATCGATATTTTCAACCCATTGGCATACTGAAGCATATAAAACGAATAGGAGAGGGTAGCTTTACCTCCCATAGAAACTCGTCTAAACTTTTCCTGCACTCCAGAGGTTTCGGCTGGTGGACTCCCATGTCCTGCTGCCGCTGTGGCAATAGCGAATGCTGAAGTAGGAGACACAGAGCATCGTGTATTGTCCATCTCCCTGCAGCCAGGTCCCATCACACCCGATTGAACTGCATTATTTAAATCACACAAAGGACATTCTTAATTCTACCAGTTTGTAGGTACAAGTTAATGCAAATTGTAGGACACTGAATAGTACAGTATTCTAATACTTTGTCTTTGACCCTCATGACATTGGTTAAGCCATTGCTGGGATTTTAATTCATTTGGCAAAAATATAATGTTGTAAAATGTTTCTAAATGCAACTTAGAAAGTGAAGTGTGCAGAATATCAAGAGGTTTGGACAACACATGCTTAATATTGCTTTGTTCTAAGACATTGATGTATATATATCTATCTGACTTCTGTATACATTGCAGAAACCAACTTTAGAGATCATTTTAATGTTGACTGCAGAATTGTTATACACACCATACTGTAGCTTTGTGGGTGCAATATATAATTTACAAGCTCTGAATTTCCTCTTCCCTCAATAACAATTACACTATTGTTGCACTGTTCAGTAGAGGGAGTTACACGTAAGTTTCCTGGGGAAGTTCATTTAATTATTTTTGGTGAGACTCTGAGTGCAGAAACTGTGGGGGGCATTTGGGATTTGGACAATTTTGGAAATGAAAATTGGGAGAAATGCATACTGAGCAGCCAATCGAGATCACCCAAATTCAAAATGAGCTCCCGTGTAACATGTTGGCATTATCCCCTCACTCGCCAGGAAACTTCAGTGCAACAATAGCCTAACTCTTAAGAAGCACTGCACTGAAGTTAAGGAGCAGCAGAACCCTGTTCAAAAGCAAGGCGTGCAACAAAGAAAAGGTTTTGCTGGCTATTCTCACTACATCACTTGATGGTGGCAGACAACATCACCAGCAGTCCTGATTGCACAATTGTGCCCACTTAGGTGTCCATCTCATGTACAAGAAATGCAACCGGCCTCTCTGAAGAAGATTTCCAAGTCTCCCTTCAAGACCTAGAAGACAGGAGCCTCACTCTCCTGGGTCTTCCTTTCACCAATCTGGACACCAATGTTAGTCATGGTGCCAGCAAGAGCTGGCATTGGCACAGCATCTCACCTGGTTTGATCAACAATGCAGAAAACAGCAAAAACAGTTCATAAGGGTAGCATGTCACCACAATCACTCCTTCCTCCCTCCTATCCTGGGCGTCACCACATTTTTCATGCACTTAAAGATATATTCAAACTGCCAACCCTTCACACTGATACCTGTGTAAGTATGCCTACAATTCTCTCAACACATACCAGTTCCTTGCATAATCCCAAAACACCTTCCTCCATTCTAACCTTCTCACACGCCCACATCTGTCATTTTACCTCTTCCAGTACCATCCTTAACCCAATCCACATCATTCTACACACACAACTTTCCAGCCCATTTACTTGCAATAAAATAAGTGTTTGCTTTGAGATATACTTAGCACTCCTTTCTTATTACTGAGTCGCACAGTAAATCAGGAATGACAGTAAATTGACCGATAGGCCAATCGGTAGATTTGGACTTCATTGCAGAGGTAAGGATTCCCTTCTGGGCCAAACAAATGTGCTTTGGCATCATTTGGTAGCTTATGTAAAAGAAGGTAGGGCTGAGGTGCTGCCGCTGCAGTCAAATAGTTGCTCAAGATGTCCTGCAGAAAATGCCTTCTCATGCAGCAGTAACTGATGACAGAGTCTGGTTTGCATCATGGACAAGTATTAGCTGCTGATCAGTTGGCATCTTGTCGTCATGGCTGCCTGTATCCTGGGAAATCCAGTTAAGCTGCTTTGCTGCCTGTCAGGTGTTGATGACATGGACAAATCTGGCAGCTCTGGGAAAGGGTATCTAACACTTGTTGGATACATGCCTTGACAGTTCCCCTGTTAGTGTTGTACAGATGCATTGAAACAGTGCAGAAGAATACAGAGCAGTAAATGTTGAGGATTGATGTCACTGTAATTGCCATAGAGAAAGCAGTGGTGAGAGTGCAGGGATTCTGCAAACCTTCATCATGATGTCGGGCAAGATGCCCTAAGGCACTCTTGGAGAGGATGCACAGCTGCCCAGAGAGGTCCTCGGAGGCCAGGTGTGGCCTGTGCCAGTGCTGGGGAGGGTCATACCTGGTAGTCTCCTGTTCTCAGCTATGCTGCCTGCTTCTCCTGGCCTGGACACTTGCTATTCCAATTCCTCTGCCAGCTAGTATAATGGCAAAGGAAGTTTGTCCATGAGGAAAGCTTTTCCTTGTCTGAGTTTCATCTGAATGAGAAGAGTAGCCACTAAAAGCTGTGTGTCAACAGAACAATCACAACACTTTGTATTTACCTTAGCAGTAAAGTGCTCCTAACAGGACTAATACTGTGCCATGGGAGGCAGTCAATAAATGCAACATGACATAGCTAAGGAAGTTCTTAATTATGACCCATTGCCAATCAGTTAATAGTCAAATGACAAAAGAGAGGTAAGTGTAGTGATTTTGAGTGAGCTTGATAGAAAGTGGTTCAAGGTAATAGATGGATGTCAAAGTGGGGACTCATAACCACCAAACTATTGAGGTAATAACCAAACACAGAAAATGTTCAGTGGAAGTACTCGAGATCAGTGTGGAGTTGAACCTTACATATTGTACAGCTAGATGATGAAGAACTATTCAAGCCAGCCAACAGAGAATGAAGAGGCGAGAAGAGGGGAGAGGTAAGAGGTTATCAGGCAATTGAACAAGCAAGGAGGAGGAGCTGGGAGCTGTGGAAAACACTTAGGATCAAGATAAACTGAGTTAATACATCACATACAAGTAATTGGATGGAAGTGTCTGACCTTAGAAACTGTTTACAATATTGAAAGAAGTAGCATGAACGCATTGCAAATCTATTCTATGTGTAAAATCAAATGCAATCCCTCGTTAATCAGACATGTATCATACAAATAATCTGATTAAGTTAGCAAGCTAGAGACACATATTAAAAATAGACATAAAAGCAGCCTCTTGCAATTCAAAAGTGACATTCTGTAAATGCAATGCTTTTTGAACAGGGTTTATGCATAAGTTGTCTCCATTTTACAGTGCAGTCTAATTTTGATGAAACTTGAGCTATGGCTCAAAAAATGTCACCAGGGTCTCCCAGAAATGAATGCAGTTTTCTATACACTATCCAGTACACCTATGATATAACTTATCATCGTCCGAATCCAATCGCAACAGCTACAATAAAAACACCATGTGGCATTTTCCTGGGACATGACCTAACAATGAGGATGATCCCAAATGGTGTCATTGGTAGCCAGGAAATCCATACTATTTCTTTACAATGCATTCGAGAACAGAGTAATAAATAAATGCAAGCAGAGCATAATCTGCACCCTCAGTGAATTGTACGGCTGTAATCACATTGCTGGGTTCAAATGATATCCTAAACCATGAGAACAGTTTATGTTTGTCATCAGAACCCTACAACTAGATCACTGCTTGCTTTATAATACATCTCAGGGAGTGAATTTCCATCATAATTCTTCGTTCTGCTATTGGGGGTCTTTGTTTCTGTTGATGGTTAAAAATGTATGTCCTGAAGGAATGTTGATTTTATGGAAATTCCCCTGGGACGTGCTGCTGTTACATTTCTGCAGCAGGGCCGACGGAATTCAGGGTTACGTTTACAAATTGGGAATATTCACTCCCCTGCACAGATTATAAGGCGCCAATCCAATCAAGAGAATGAAACAATGGGAATGAATTTCACTGGGTCTTCTGTTCCATTGGTTTTAAAGAGGGTTTGGCTGAACAGTCCCTGTAGTTACTGTAGCCAACCAGGAGAAGCCCTGGGGAAATTCCCCATAATTCCAGAAACTAGGAATCTAAAGCTCTGTTAGTCTACAAACGCACCTGACTCCCATCACTGGGCTCCATTAGCTCCCTCCTACATTTAACTCAACTACTTTGAGTGCCTTATCTAAAGGTTGTAGACACAGCTTACCATCAAGTCTGAGCAGCTGTTGGCTGAGGGGAGCGTTTCTAATATAATATTTCTGTCGTAGCCCTGAGTATGTCAAGCGTGAAGCATTAATTCTTTTTTTAGACAAAATTCTCTTTTTAAATGAACAATGTGAACATTTTTTTTCAAGAACTGTAGATTTTTTTACTGATAAGTATTTGTGTTTATGTAAAAAAAAAGGTTCCGCTGCATGGCTTTACAACCCTGCTGTGATTTAAGGACAAAGAATTATTCAATCGTATTAGGTCGAGGAGCATTGCAAGGTCTGTTAAAACAATATTTGATGTTCATTACGCACCTTACTGTAAAGCAAAACATTTGGCTTTGATGCTTAATTCCAGTTCCTGCGTAACAACATTCGAACATGGGAAATAGGAGAGTAGGAGCAGGAGAGGGCCATTTGGCCCCCCGAGCCACCATTCAATAATGTGGCCATGCCGGCATTGGACTGGGGTGGGCACAGTAAGAAGTCTCACAACACCAGTCAACAGGTTTATTTGGAATCATGAGCTTTCGGAGCGCTGCTTCACTCATCTGATGAAGGAGCAGTGCTCCAAAAGCTTGTGAGACTTCTTATTGTGCCCACCATTCAATAAATTAATGGTTGATCTGAATGTGGTCTTATTTCCTGCTTCTCTCTCCCCCCCCCCCCCCCCCCCCCCGCATAACCCTAGCTCAGCCTTGAATACATTCAATGACCCAGCCTCCACTTCTCTCTGTGGAAAAGAATTCCATAGACTTAATGACCCTCAGAGAAACAAATTCACCTTATCTCAGTCTTAAATGGGGGGCCTCTTACTTTTTGACACTACCCTCTAGTCCGAGATTATCCCAAAAAGGGGAACATTGTCCCAGCATATACCCTATCACCACCGCCTTCTCAAGAGCAATTAGGGATGGGGGCAACAACAACTCTGTTGAAAAAAATCAAACCCCTCAGAATCTTGTTTGTTTCTTTTCAATAAGATCATCTCTCATTCTTCTGAACTTCAATGAGTATAGACCCAACCTGCTCAACCTTTCCTCTTAAGACAACCCCTTCATTCCAGGAATCAACCGAGTGAACCATCTATGGGCTGCTCCAAATCCAAGTCTCTCCCTCAAGTACGGAGACCAAAGATGCAGACAGAAGTGTGGTCTCACCAATGCCCTATAAAGTTGTAGGAAGACGTTGCTACCTTTATATTTCAACCTCTTTGAGGCAAAAGTCAAGACAGTGGCGCAGTGGTTAGCACTGCTGCCTCACAGAGTCAGGGACTCAGGTTCAATTCCAGCCTCGGGTGACTGCCTGTGTGGTGTTTGCACATTCTCCCAGTGTCTGCATAGGTTTCCTCGGGGGGCTCCGGTTTCCTCCCACAGTCCAAGGATGTGGGGTTACGTGAATTGGCCATGCTAAATTGCCCCTTAGTGTCAGGGAGATTAGCAGGGTGAAAATGTGGGGTTATGGGGATAGGGCCTGGGTGGGATTGTTGTTGGTGCAGGCTAGCTGGGCCGAATGGCCTCCTTCTGCACTGTCGAGATTCTATGATTCTACGAAATCTGATGCCAGAACATGTAAGATGAATTAGGACAGTTGGCCAAAAGCTTAATCAAAGAGGCAATCTTTAAGGAGCATCATAAGGAAGGAGAAAGAGGTAGAGGGAGAGAAAGATTCGAAGTGGAAGTTCCAGAATTCAAAGCCTAGGTAGCTGAGCACACGGCTGCCAATGGAACAATGAAATCACAGTGCACGGAGAGCAGGATCAGAGAAGGACAAAGATATCAGGAGAGTTGAAAAGGCCAGCAGTGATTACAGAGCAAGGGAGAGCCAAGGCCATGATGGGATTTGAAAACATGGATGAGAATTTTAAAATTAAGCCATTGCCAGGCTGGGAGTCAATGTAGGTCAGCAAGCACAGGAATGAGTGAATAGAGCTTGGTCCAAGTCAAATTACAGGCACCGGGGTTTTGGATGATCTTAAATTTATATAGGATGGAAGGTGGGAGACCAACCAGGAAGGCATCATAATATTCAAGTCTAGAGGTATCTAGGCAGAATGTGGAGTTACGGTCAGTCATGATCTTATTGAATGGAAGAGCAGGATGAAGGGGTCAAAATGCCAATGATTGCTCCTAATTCGTACTTTCGTATAGACAACAAAGACATAAAAGAGGGTTTCAGTAGCATATGAGCTGGTGGGATATGTAGGGGGAGGGGGGGCTGTACAGACGATGTCAGAGAGGTTCAAAACTGCTGGCTTATTTGCATCAATTTCCCCTCCTGCAACAAACTGTGAAATAATATTTTAATAAACAGAGGCTGGAATTCTGCAAGCTCGCCCGCGACTGGGATTTTCCAGTCCCGCTGTAGTGAATGGGGTTTTGGCAGAGCGCCAAATTCTCCGTTTTCTCTGGCAGCAGTGCTGGGGCGAGCGAGATCGGAGAATTCCAGCCAGAGTGGTACCTCAGATTTTGGAGACAATTGGAAAGAATGTTCGAAGATAACAATAAGAATAAACTGAAAACCTCTACCATCATAAATGGATGATTAAAGAGTTACAGCACCACCCACTTATTTGGGTCATCTCATATTTCCTTTTCATTTGATTAGGAAACACCCATTAATTTCTTTCAACTACCTCCAATATTCAGTTAATGTCAGTCAGTGCAAAACACACAATACTAATGACATTGCTAAAATGAAGTTATTAAAATACATTACAAATGAGCATTGTAAAATTACCCTAAATATTTGCTGAGCAATGTTAACACAATTCTGCGAATCGATTGCTGCATTAAAATAAGTGTCTGTCTGACTGTACAATTTGCCTGCCATATTCCCACTGGATTTCTCAATTATTGGTTAGATTGTGATGTGTTGGCTCTATTGGAGAGCAGCACTCTTTCTCAAAGTGATACCTCATGGCTGCCTTACACTTGACCACTGCTGCACCCCTGATTACAGTGAGGACTGAACTGTGCAGTTGTCCAGTAATGCACTGCTACACAGCCCTATCTCTAAAGTTATCTTCCGGGTCTGCTTGTCAGGTAATTAAATGAAATTTAGTCGGTGGTCTAGTTTACTGAATAGACTAGATTTATTAAGTAAACTCAATCTTTATCGAGTGGACTGGCCTACATTCTCTAGAGTTTAGAAGAATGAGAGATGAATTGAAATATATACCATTCTTAAGGAGCTTGACACGATGTTTTCTCTGGCTACACACAGTCTCTTAATAACAAGTTGGCCATTTATGACAGAGATGAGAACTTTCTTCACTCAAAGGGTTCCAAATCTATGGAATTCACTACTTCAGAGGACTATGGGTGCTTGTCCATTGAGTATATTCAAGATGGAGATTGGTAGGTTTTTGGTACCAAGGAAACTAAGGGGTATTTGGATCAGGTAAGAAGATGGAATTGAAATAAATGATCATTCATGATCTTATTGAATAGTGCAGCAGGCCCTAAGCTCCAACGGTGCCTTTTGTTCCTATTTCTTAGCTTTAGAGCATTTTTGGCCACCTCAGCTGAATCATAGAGAGGGGTAAACCTACCTACTTTTCTCAGGTGCAGCTTCTGGTGAGTTTGCCATGGATTAACCTTACATATGGGTATGTCCATAGGTAAACCACCCTAACTGTGCTGATCAAGGTGGTTAATATTAGTTAAATGAAGAGACCAATGGGGAATTTTTAAAAACTGGTAATTGAACTTAACCCATTTGCTGACCAATCACAGACAACATTAAAGGCAATGACAGAGTCTGTAATCAGGAGAATAAGTATTGGCAAGTAGCCTCAAAGTGCATGACATAAAGAGAGAAACTTAGCGGAAAAAGAAGACAATCACAGAAGAGGGACAAAATCTAATAATAACAAATAAGTAACATTTTCTGTACCTCTCCTGATGCTTCTTCTTAACTTGCTGCAAATATCAATGCGGGGATGCTCTGAATTTTCCTCTGTGGACAGAGGACACTGGTCTGGGGATGAGGAACCTTTGCTCAGATCCAGTGGTGTTTTGCTTGCTAGGGGAGGTGGAGAGGTGGCTGGGCTATAAGCAAAGGTAGAAGTGCTGGATGTGGAGGAGGTGGAAAGGTCAAGAACTCCTATTCTAGAATTCACAGGGGAACTGAGTGAAAGTTTCCGAGTTCGGACAGGAGAGGACGTCCGAGAAAGAGACAGCGGAGGAGGCGAAGAAAATTTCCGACACAGTCTTGGGGACTTTCCGTCATTCATGTGCTCAGGTCTGTTGCTTTGGTTAGTTGCAAAAAACAGTTCCAGTGACCTATGAATGAAAAGGGAATGTATAATTGAAGCAAATCAATTGCCACACGACTCCAGGATATGTCCCACCATACAAACGATAACCATCAAATGTCAATATGAAATATTGAGATAAGTTAGACGTAAACCACTTGGGTAGGTTAACACCTGGTTCTGGACATATTGGTTGGCTTAATAGAAAACATTCGAGTAAATCAATAACTGTGCATCTCCTAATTCAATTTCCCAGTCCTCCATGATAGAATGTAATGTGTGAACTCGGCCAGAACTATATCACCTCTGTGACGGGGGCCTTATTTGCAAGCCAACCTTATAAGTTGAAATTCTTTACTATACGGCAAATTAATTTCTCCCCCTTGGATCTTTCAGGGACAACTTAGTTATAATAATAAATGTCAGCTTCCACCAATTTGGGCAAAACCCATCGGATTGGAAATGGAGAGGTTGGATTTTGTCAATTCATCTGCTGACAGGATGGTGGGAACATTTACAGTCACTCCTCAGCCACAAGGACAGTAAGTATCTTTGCGGCATCTTTTAGCCTTTCCATAGGCTGTCTATGAAGAGACAAAGTGGCTGTTAATGCCCAGTACAATAATTATGATGCAGAAAATGGAGTGTGAGTGCTGGTGATGGAGCAGCACAACTGTAGAATCCCCTGTCCATGGGTGATGAAGTGAATAAGCTATTGCTGGAGGTATGTGTCAGGACAGCTACCCTCTTTTTAGCTCCAGGGTACCTTCTTTAGAAGGTAGCTTAGCTGTAAACCCTGTATTATCTGATAATCAATCCCAAATTCCATGGCCTACCCAATTGACATGGTAACGAACATGGAGGGCTGGATTTCTATCTTGGAGGCCAGTAGAGAGAGTCAGGAAAATTCCCAGCTTGCACCTGCTTTGGGACAAAGTAGTAGAAAGGACAGAACTTCTATTCTGGAGGTAACCGGGGTGTGTTGTGCTGAGGGGGAGGGGGAGGGGGGGCGGGGTTGATGGTTGGGGAGGTGTGTGGGGAGTGGTGGTGAGTGGTCGAGGGAGCGGCAGGTGCAAGCTACAGTCAGGCTAGCTGTTGCGGGAGAAGGTTTGGAGGTAGCCACCAGGGCTGCTGGGTGCAGCGGTGGGCTGTTTAAAAGGCAGTGCAGTGGAACATTGTCCCGATTATAATAAAAAGAGGGAGGCTCTCAACCCCTCACACCCAACACATTTCCCATCCATGTCACCTCACCACCTCCACCCACCATTTATGGCCTCTCATGCTCCCATGTCATGTACTCCACCCAACCAACCCTTATGACTTCTCATGTCCTGATACAAAATTATGCCCCCCGCCCCCCCACCTTTGGCTCCTCATTCCGATGCCAAAGTATGCATCCCAGCCAATCCCTATGGGCCCTCATGACCAACCCCAGCCCTGCTCCCATGCCAAGCTGTAGCACTCCATGCCTGGTCACCCACTATACACTCTATAGAACAAATGAACCATTTGGTGATAATAGGGTGTGTTTAAAAAAGCTTTAAAAAGTCAATCATTGGTAACTTTTCACTATCTTAAACATTTTTTATTACAACCCTATAGAAGTGTCAGTCATCTTTTAAAGTATTGAGAGCAGAAACTACAAGCACTTGAAACCTCTTCATCTTGTGAAAATAAACATTGTGTAATTGACAGCAAATATCAGGGAACCAGAGCTGTCAATCAAGTAATGTTTTCTCTGGGGCTCAGGTGTTTCTGTAATCTAATGGATGTCTAGGCTCTCTGCCAGTGGTTTGGATGAGAGCCCAGAAATCACTTAGACAATTGAAAATTATAACTGAAGACCTTAGCGCACGCACAGCTGCAAGCAGATTCACACATGTAAATATTGTAACAAAAACATGCATGATGTATAGTCACTTAAAAGGACTAATGGATGGATTGTAACATTGACATCAACAACTTATATTTAATTAGCCCCTTTAATGTAATGAAATGTCACAAGGGACTTCACAGGAACATTATAAAACAAAATATGAAGGATGGCACCAAACCATTCAAGGAAATAGATCAGATGACCCAAAGCTTGATTGAAGGGATATATTTTAAGGGGTATCTTAAAGGAGTAAAGCAAGGTAGAGAGTCGGAGAGGCATAGGGAGGAATTCCAGAGCCTGGAGCCAAGGCAACTGAAGACTACCAATACTGCAGCAATTAAAATAGGGATACTCAAGAACCCTAATGAGAGGAGCAAATATCCCAGCATATTCAAGGGTTAGAGGGAATAACAGAGCTAGGCAGGGGCGAGGCCATGGAGGGATTTGAAAACAAAGATGAGAATTTTAAAAACATGACATTGATTGACCAGAAGCCATCTCCCCGTCACCACTGATTTCTTCTTATACTGTGTAAAACGTGATTGCAATACTTCCAATCAGCCATGAGCGGTAGAGTAACAGTGGCACACCGCAGGATACTGCCTGTTAGAAGCAGCGCTATGTTCGGGTAGCGTGAACATTGGTATTGTGGGAAATATGTTACAGATCCTTTGTTTTCTGGGATCTTTCTATTCTACAGAACGGCAGCACAGTGGCACAATCGTTAACACTGCTGCCTCACAAGCCAGGGACCCGGGTTCAATTCCAGCCTCGGGTGACTGTGTGCCACCGTGCCACTCCAGGGTAACTAGATAGTATTACAGTTACTAATTCTAAATAAGTTGTTAATTGTATGAGGGTTAGTCAGGCTCTTCTCAAAAGGAGAGGGAGGTAATTGGAACACCATAGTTTTCTGGACCTTGCACCCCAAATCCCATCATCAGGAGCAGTGCTGCCCATCAGAAAATTCCTTACTGTTCTGAGAGCATTGCCCCGGCTCAATCATCTTCTGCTGCTTTATCAGTGATCTTCCCTCTGTCATTAGGTCAGGAATGAAGCTTCTATGTTAATGAAACAACCCATGGCAGCCCAAAGTAGGACCTAAATAACATCTAGACATGGGCCAGCAAGTAAGACCCAGTCCATGTAATTGTCAGGACATCTTGAACAAGAGAAAATCCAATCAACTTCAATGATGACACCACCACTAACCAGATGGACCAACCATGTCAATACTGTGGCTATAAGAACATGGAAGCATGGGTACTCAGCAATGAGTGGTTCACTTCCAGATCCCTCAAATCCTCACCACCCATCACCTACAAAGCTCAAGTCAGGAGCGTGAAAGAAGACTCATCATTTCCCTGAATAGGTGCAGCTGGAACACTCAAGAAGCTCACTGCGAACTAGGGAACAGACATTCACTTGCAGATCCCCATTACGACTGAACTCAATGGCCAGATTTTCCGGCCGTTCACTCCAACGGGATCCTCTGGTCCCGCTGCAGTGAACGGAGATTTGGCTGAGCGCCAAATTCTCCGCCTTCGCTTGCAATGGCAGTGGGGCGTAAACAGCTGGAAAATTCTGGCTGAAATCTACCCCATCTACTACGGCTTTACAGCGGCTGCTGCGTTTGCAATTTATATGATGTGTTCCAACAACTCACCAAGGTCACTTCACCAACACCATCTTCCTCACTAACACAAAAGCAATGCCTTGGGAAGGCCATTGACCTAAGGGCCCTTCTCCAAGTCTCACACTATCTTGGACATACATCGGCTGGAATGTTACCGTCCCACACGGTAACATCGGAGCGGGCGAGGGGCGGACCACGGAAAGGTCTGTTGACCTCGAGTGGGGTTTAACGTTTCGGGATGAGTGAGGCCGTAAAATCCCGCCCATCATGTTTCTTCATTGTCAGGTAGTTAATATCCCAGAATTCCCTACCTAACACCATTATGGGAACAGTACCACCACAAGAACTGCAGCAGTTCCCATCACCAGCCTGCTCAGAACAATTGCAGTTAGGCAGTTAGGCTGTGTCAGTGCTGTCAACATCCTAAGAATATACTTTTTTGTAAAAACAAACTAAATTATCAAGTTGAACAGTTATTTTAGTTTGCCCTCACCTGACAGGGATGGAGGTGAATGGTTTCTTGTAGATGTCTGTCAGCTTCTCCAGGACAACCAGTGCAGTTGTGAATATGCGGTAGGTGTGGAGGAAAGTATTGAGGAAATCAATGCTGAGAAAACGCAGATCAGTCAGTCTTTCCAGCAACCTTTCTACACTGGCGTAGCGGATCTGTGGCACTTTACAGGAGTTCAGCGTCTTACTGAAGCAGATATCCATATCATCGCTATGAAGTCGGATATCAGATCTGAGGAAAATAATAATTCTGTTAATTCCTCCCACAAATCTTTTGCGATGATCTTTCACTGAGTATCAACGTAAGGAAAGCTATTGACTGCAGGCTTTTGATGCCGACTAGGGATGCATTATCACAGAGGAGCTAAAACAATGGATCTTGTGGGAAATAGGAATATCCAATGAAACAAAAGGCTGCTTTTTTCATTGTGGATCGAGGGACAATGATGGCACAGTACAGAGAAAGCTGTACAGCTGTGGCAAGTCATGTGTACAGGATTTTCAGCTCCATGACCAGATTCAGTGGTGTGTGGGCACGCTGAGATTCATGTTCACACCCAATCAGATAAACACTTGAATGCCAGGGTCAATTTAATTATAATAATCAATGTGAACATCTGTCCATTTGAGCTGAGCTAACCAGATTAGGAACGGTTCAGTAACAAGATCTTGTAATCCATCTGCTGACAAAGGATGGTGCAGACATTTACAACTACACAGTCGTTCCTCGGGCATAAAACAACAGGTAACTTTAAGGCATATTTTAACCTTCTCAAAGGCCGATTGGGACAGAAATAAAACTAAAATACAAAAAAAACTCTGGGTGGAATTTTCCAGCCATTCGCGCTGGCGGGATTTTCTGGTCCCGCTGCAGTGAAAGGAGATTTAACTGAGCATCAAATTCTCCATCCTCACTTGTAGCGGCAGCGGGGTGAGAACGGCCGGAAAATCCCGGCCATTATAAAATGGGCACCAAAAAGTCCAAGGGAATTCTTTAGCCAAGAGTGGCGAGAATGTGGAACTGGCGATCAAATGGAGTACTTGACCTGAATATGAATGCATTTAAGAGTATTCCAGACAAATATGTGAGGGAGAATGGGATAGATAGTTACAATGATGGATTTAGATGAGGAAAGATGGGAGGAGGCTTGAATGAAGCATAAATACTAGCATGGAGTGGTTGGACCAAATGGCCTGTTTCTGTACAATGTAATCCAATCAGAAGCAACCAGGCTGCTGATGCACAGAACGGTATGGCACCTTCTAAACATACCAAAGGCTGTTTATGAGAGAAAAGTTGCTGCTAATACCCAGAACAACAAATACAAATGCAGGAAGTGGAGTGTATGAGCTGATGATGGAACAGCACAACTCTCAAATCCACTATTGATGGGTGATGAAGGAGAGGAATTGCCGTACACCACGTGAGGGAGGAGGGTCCTTCTGTTTATCACTCAAGGGTACCCTCCTCAGAATTAAGCATCACTGTAAGCTTGGCATCAGGTGGCAGCCAGACTCAAACTGTATGCACTACCTACGTGGATGGCAAAAAACATGGAAAACCTTAAGCTTCGACTACATAATTATATACACTGGTAAACAAATCCATATTGTTTCAAAGAATCCCTATGTGCAGAAGGAGGCCATTCAGCCCATCGAGCCTGCACCAACAACAATCCCACTCAGGTCCTATCCCTGTAGCCCCATGTATTTACCATGCTAATCTCCTTGACACTAAGGGGCAATTTAGCATGGCCAATCCACCTAACCTGCACATCTTTCGACTATGAGAGGAAACCCTCGCAGACACAGGGAGAACGTGCAAACTCCACACAGACAGTCACACGAGGCCGGAATTGAACTCTGGTCGCTGGCGCTGTGAGGTAGCGGTGCTAACCAATGTGCCTCCATGCTGCCCAAGGTCTTGTTTATTCATGACTTTCCCACCATCAGTAAATGAACCTGACTGTCATGAAGAAGGGGTATGGCGCTTCACCGTGTGCTTTTAATTTTGGCGTTTTCAAGTTTTCGTCAATTTAATTTGGTATCTTTCTACAAACTTCCGAACTTATGAGTTAGGAGCATGAGTAGGCCATTCGGCCCCTGAGCCTGCTCCGCCATTCAATAAGGTTCTCCCATAATATTTGAACCCCTTGTTAGTCAAGAGTCTACCTCAGCCTTAAAAATATTTACGATATGAACATACAAATTAGGAGCAGGAGTGAGCCATTCAGCCTCAGCATCCTGCAATGAGTACATTCAGAAGCCATTGCATGGCTTTCGAGGTTCTGTGATTTTTCTTTCCAGTATGGCCTATATACAACACATACAACTGGAAGCACAAATGTGCAGGCTGCTCTCTGTGCTAACAGGGTAGGAAAATGGACTCGCCCGATATCATCAATTTGGGTGATGCGTGTGATTACTGACAGGGGGTGTGATCACAATTAAATGAGCACAGAATTTTTACCAATCAATGCCCCAAGGGCAGGTTGGTCAAAAAGTCACGGGAAACCTGTAATTCAACATTTCCCCACACATCGCGGACTTTTAATTCATTGCACGTCTCTGACATCAGTGACCAGTTCCCAACCCAGAGGTCCAGCTGATTGTTGGGAAAGGTGATCAACAGGGGTATGAATGGAAGGAGGTGTAATTGGAGGCTGCTGGCTGGAGGGGTGGTGCCATCACATGAAGTTAACCAGAAGAAGGACAATCAGCTGGGGTCACTGGGGGTAGGGATGACAGCAATCTGGAGAAAGGAAGGAGGACGATTGAGGAGAGTGATGAATGCTTCGATCGAAGAGGGTGAGGGGGGGCAATCAGATGGGCTGCTGTTCTCTGGCGATGTTCAGCACGAGGGGGCATACAGATATCTCTCCTTTCGTTATTTAATGTCTCTTGACTTTCATCCAATTAGAGGTCTTCCCGTTTGCTCTTTCCCTCTCTTTGCCTTTTTCTTGCATCTGTATTTGCTTAAAGTCTGTTACAGGTCTAATTTCTTCCAATCACTGAGCTGAGACGTTTCTCTCTCCACAGATGTTTAGCATTTCCAACATTTTCCGTTTATATATCATTCTACCTACCTTGCTTGCCACAAATGAAGTAGTAGCTGCAGGCAAAGCTGTTGTAAGAAAATAAGGTGTGGTAAATCAGTACTTCTACAGCCTGGCACTCCCAGCAGCAATGATCCTCGCAAGAAACGCAGATCGAGAATTGTGGATTGCACGGGGTTATAGGACCAACCACGTAGGATTGAGTTGAGGAGAAATTAATTCACTCAAAGGGGTTGTGAGTCTTTGGAATTCTTTATCCCTGAGGGTTGTAGATGCTCCACTGTTGAATACATTTAAGGCTCGGATAGACAGGTTTTTGGTCTCTCAGGGAATCAAGGGATATGTGGAGTGGGCAGGAAAGTGGAGTTAAGGCAGCAGACCAACCATGAATGTATTGAATGGTGTAGCAGGCCTTGGTGGGTTATTGTTCACTCCTGTTCCTATTTCTTGTGTTCTCACGATTTCCCACAAATCGCTCCCAGTAAGACCATTTCCTTAATAGAATCGCTCCTTTGACATCTTGCATAAGACTTACCTAATCATATGAGGCACAGTAACTTTCGAATATTCCTCAAATACGTTGGTCATTAGTCCATTGCATCGTATGTTATCTATACACTGCAAAAATACAAACGCCAGTCAATTAGAAATATGAAAAGACATTTTCCAGGTTTTTGGAAAAAATATCCAGACTGTAAAATTGGTCATGCTCATCTGTTCCTTTGAGGGCTGGAGTAGTGTCATGAAAAATAGCATAAGGTTTTTTTTTTAGTTCAGTTTTATTTTCTACCTCGATAGTAGGGCTAGGCGTTTGGATCAACCGAAACCCATAAAGAGTGTGTGAGAGGTTACAAGGAACAGCCTCCATGAACTGCCAAAGAAACAAACACCCCCCACATCCCCCCCCGCCCCCCCCCCCCCCCCCCAGTCCACTAGGGATACAGATGTATAACTAAATGTGGCACCACCATGGAAACAGATGCCATGGAAATATCTATCTCCATAGAGACCAACAGAAAAACGGAGGCATTGGTAGCTATATTCCATTAAAACGCTGTAGGAAGCAAGTTAAAAGCAAACAACAACTTGCATTTGTATTGCACCTTTAACATAAAAAAATGGTCGAAAGTAATACACAATGGACTCGACACAGTTTATTAATTCTAAGGGTGCAATTTTATGACTCCTCCTATCGGGGGGTTTTCTAGCCTCACCGAAGTCAATGGACCTTAGAACGACTCGCTGCATTTTCCAGTCCCGTTCCTGCCGTGATAGGGTCATAAAATTCTGCCCTAAGTTTTATCCTAATAAAACTGTGGCTTCTTCCAGGCAGCAAATGGCAAGAGCCCAATTTGTGCTGATGATTAATAAGCAGTAACTTCCTAATTTTGCAATGGAGCCTCGCTCCTGACCACTTTGTTAAATAGACAGATCAGTGGATCATCAGATTTATTGTCTGATCTTCAATTTTACGTCTGTATGTGAAAATCCATTGTAATTCCTCATTTCAAACTTGATTCATTTATTCCGATACTTCAATTGCTGCATAAAACATGTAAGAATCAATGTTATCCTTCTGTCAGTGTTCACCACTAACCCTGAGGAAGCAAGTGATAGCATTGTAGTAATGTTACTGGCCTATTTCTTCTGACAATATGGGCCTGAATTTTTCTCCTGTCGGGTGCTCATGCACAGTAGGCACGGATGCAGCTGCAAAATGCCCTCCTGGCCTTGGTTGGCCGCGGAGCACAATTCCACGCGGAGGCGCCAATTAACAGCCAGCCAGCATGGAAAGCGCTCTGTGAAAGGTTGAGTGCTGCAGGAGAGAACGAGAGGAGGGCAGGCATCAAGAAATGGGAGAGTACGGGCTGGCTTTACTAATGTGCTCTCTCAGGGGGACAGCCTCTGCTGAGCCGTCTCAGGGAGCTACTAGCCCATGAAAAACAAATATCAATGGAAACACTATACCACCAGTGTCTAGGCAACACAATCATACACAGACCTCAGTCCCCAGACATATTTGTTAATGTTATTTGAGTCCTGAACTTCCATCCCGCCCTGGAATGAGGTTGCAGCTTAAATATACCGGCCACCTTGCCAATCAGCCCACCCACCAACCGTAAAGGCAGAAGGGCAATGTAAAATTCTGGTCAATCGGTGTTCAATTCATTTAAATTGGTTTCCTAATTGTCGGTGGCCACATTTCCAAGCCTGTCTTGTCCCTCCTGACCAAAATATCACATGAGTGCCTGGCATCATCTGGCGTGAATTCTCACGCTTCTGGATCGTGCACGCACCCGAACTTTGGCCGTAAAATTCAGGCCATGAGTTCCAATCTCACCATCACAACTAAAACAGAAAATGCTGGAAAATCTCCACAGGTCTGATAGCATTTGCGGGGAGAGAATAGAGCCAACTTTTCGAGTTTAGATGACCCTTCGCCAGAGCAAAGGGAATCAGCGAGACACCACCCCCCCCCCCCCCTCCCTCCCCACCCCCTCACTACCCTCACAGTGTAAATCTCCACTGATCCTCTTTGAATTTACCAGCCCAGTTGTCATCAGCCTCCTCCCTGGGAAGTGATGTAACTGAGGCAGTGCCATAACATCATTCCTCCGCAGCATCCACCAGCGCAGACACAATGGGCGGAATTCTTCCATTTTGAGACTAAGTGCACTGGTGGGTGGCTCTGGCTGTGCCTGCCCCGCCAACCAGAATGTGAATAAATTGAAAAGATATCCTCGGTACATTCATCCAGCTAAACATTTATTTGACAATTTAGATACATAGAACATTTTGGAATAATGTAAATGGTAATTACCTGGCTTATGTCACTGGTCCATGCAGCTTTTTCCTGCCTTGATGGAGCTAGTAGTACAACTGTGAATGGTGGGGCATCGGCAGACTCGACCACAATCTTGAAATCTAGATGTCCAAAGACCTGACCAGAGCCTTTTGCTAAAAGGTGTAAATGAAATTTAATGATACACAGAGCGGAAAACATAACATCTATTCATTGCTCAAAGCAGTGGCATGGCTTCCAAAGCTGAATCTGCACAGTCAAATTCCCACTAATTATATATAACATGTAGAAATGTTACCAGTAATCATTTCATTTGGCTTGACTGCACCCCACCCTCCCAATCCCCTCCCTCCCCACCCCCCTCCCCCCAGCAACCTCTTCTCCCCCCGCCCACTAGTTATTTGGAACAAACTTGTTGACCACAATCTGAGTTAACAATTTTTTCACTATATATCTCAATTGGTTCTCTCCAGAAATGTCTTAAAATTCTGTATATTATTTACAGTCCCCAATGTTCTTTGCGCGAAAAGATTCCTATCCAATTTTTCCGGTGGCTCTGTGGCTGTGGTATTGAGCCCAGACCCGGGATTATTAGAATCGCTAGCATTTGCCCAAGCATTGGCAGCTGGTGACAGTTCTGCCTGTTTCTGCCACCACAGCAGCACTGTGGAATTTTCCCCCCAATCTCCTGGATTCATAATTGGGTCTGGGGAGACAGTGTGAATTCTTTATCAGGGCGGCACAATGGTTAGCACTGCTGCCTCACAGCGCCAGGGACTCGGGTTCAATTCTGGCCTTGGGTCACTGTCTGTGTGGAGTTTGCATCTTCTCCCCATCTCTGCGTGGGTTTCCTCCGAGTACCCTTCCACAGTCCAAAGATGTGCAGGTTACGTTGATTAATATGCTAACTTGCACCAGTGGTCTAGCAGGGTTAGGATCTGGGTGTGATTGTTATCGGTGCAGGCTTGATGGGCCGATTGGTCTCCTGCACTGTAAAGATTCTATGATTCTAAAAGTAAATTGTAGAGGCCAAATGTTCAGCAGATTGATTTAGAGATGTTCAAACCTGGTGATTAAAAATTCCGCATGTATTAGACACCCAACTGATTAAAATAAAAATATGTTCAACTGCAATCAACTTCATTTGCTGGAACAGTGGCACAGTGGTCAGCACTGTTGCCTCACAGCACCAGGGACCCGGGTTCAATCCCAGCCTCGGGTGACTGTCTGTGCGAAGTCTGCAAATTCTCCCCGTGTCTGCGTGGTGCTCCGGTTTCCTCCCACAGTTCAAAAGACGTGCTGGTTAGGCAGATTGGCCATGCTAAATTGCCCCTTAGTATCCCAGTAATTGCAGGTTAGATGGGTTAGCCATGATGAATGTGCAGGATTACGGGGATAGGGAGACAGCCTGGGTAAGACACTTTGTCAGAGAGTCAGTGCAGACTTGATGGGCCGAATGGCCACCTTCTGCACTGTAGGGGTTCTGTGATTCTTCATTTAATAAGGTAAAAATAAAAAAATGTATTCTATTGTTGTAAAAAAACATATCAATGAACCATTAAAAACCAAGTATCCAGGACATAGCACTGGGAACCATTGTGTACTTACATTCATCTTCACTTGAATCAGGTTCTTCGATTAGAGTGCAATCTATTAGGGAAAGGACACCTCCAGTCTGAAGCACAGAAACAAATCACAGATTAACTCTTTTACAAAGACCATTGTGCTTCCTTCTGCTTATTGTAAACTGGATTTCTCAGAACCTGAGCAGCTGCTTATCTCATTTGATAACAAGACAGAGGTAGAGAACAAGTGCTTTAAAACTGGGCTTATCCTGGTTTTCCAGTGCCCTTTTCCTGCCTGGAGGATTAACCACGATTATCACAACATTCCAGTAATAGGGATTGTTGCCTTCTTACTGACCAACCAGATTGTGCTTTTGATGAATCTGGATGAACGTTCTGGATGAGGCACGGTGGCACATATTCCTGGATTTGGCCTTGACTGCGTACAAGAAACCCTTTGAAAATATTGCTGTGTAGCTTTTAGAGTGGAGGCGCACTCGGAGGTAATCACGAACATAAAAATTAAGGAGGATCATAGCTGTTGAGGCCCCTTAGAGAGGTGGGAAAACCCCTTCATTTGGATAAAATCTAGCACTTGCGCAATACATGGTGCAAAGCTTGTTCTTTGAATCTCCAAAATGAATATAACTGGAGAATGAAGCTTTGCACTTTTTATGATGTTTGAGGTAAGTAAATCTCCAATTGCTTCCCTCATTTAAATCTAGAAAAAACATTAAGTGGGTTAAATAATAACATGAAAAATGTTCTACTGTCAAAGCATGTTTTTTACAGCCTAAACCTTTCTCCAAACATCTCAGATATTTATTATGCACAGCCTGTCTGTTTGAGGGACATTGCCGAATGCATTAAGAGTTAATGAGTAGTGAAGGTCACCTTCAAGAGATGCAGCTTTCCTCCAGAGCTTCTTGTGCAGATTAAAAAATGTTTTGTGAATAAGAAACACTGTCTTTCTCCTTCCTTCTTCAAAGAAAGGGAACCTAAGCGAACTTTGGCAAGCTTTCCTCTCTCTACTGAAGGGAGTTGTATGAGGGAACCTGGAATGTCAAAAATATTCAGATCAGTTGCCGTAATTGGAAGAATATTGGAAAAAGAGCATGTGCGGATAATACGTAAATTAATATTTGTTATTTATACAGATTTCAATCCGTGCTCAAATGATCAAACATATCAAATCAAAATAATGCTATTTTATGGGAATGATCAGTTAATATCAGATACTATCCAGTGTTGGGTAAGCTGTGTTCAGGAAGACATGGGCCCACCACTTTAAGGTAAGTTTTGTTGAACAAACTACTTGAATGTAGAGCTATGAGGACAAGAGTTCTTCACTTAGCTCCACTACAATGTCATAAGCTGTGCCAGTTCCCGCTTGACTTTCCTTTTAAACACCTCCCCCCCCAACTCCCCCACCCTCCCAACACTTGCCATCACTTCACAATTACTACCCCCATCCCAGAACCTACCTCAAGGCCAATGCCAATTCACTGGTGAGCTGCTTGCATCTTTTGGTCCTTCGCCAGCCTTGTTTAAATGTGGCTGGAAGCCTATCTCCTAATTGTTCTTTGTGCCCAGTTAGCACTGTCAAACTGGCATCCACACTAACCAAATCTTTTGTATTGCTCTAAGAAGAGGAGACCTCAAGGATACCACAGAGACAATTTAAAATTGATTTATTGTTCTATAATGAAGAGGTTTCTTACTGGGCCGCGCGGTAGCACAGTGGTTAGCACTGCTGCTTCACAGCTCCAGGGTCCCGGGTTCGATTCCCGGCTCGGGTCACTGTCTGTGTGGAGTTTGCACATTCTCCTTGTGTCTGCGTGGGTTTCCTCCGGGTGCTCCGGTTTCCTCCCACAGTCCAAAGATGTGCAGGTTAGGTGGATTGGCCAGGTTAAAAATTGTCCCTTAGAGTCCTGAGATGCGTAGGTTAGAGGGATTAGCGGGTAAATGTGTGGGGGTAGGGCCTGGGTGGGATTGTTGTCGGTGCAGACTCGATGGGCCGAATGGCCTCCTTCTGCACTGTAGGGTTTCTATGATTTCTATGAATGCACTTTTTCTTTTAAAGAATCCTCCAGTGCAGAAGGAGGCCATTCGGCCCACTGGGCCTGTACCAACAACAATCCGATCCCTCTCCCCTGCTAGTTCCCCTGACACTAAGGGGCAATTTATCATGGCCAATCCACCTAACCCGCACATCTTTGAACTGTGGGAGGAAACCGGAGCACCCAGAGGAAACCCACGCAGACACGGGGAGAATGTGCAAACTTCACACAGACAGTGACCCGATGCTGGAATCAAACCCGGGTTCCCATCGCTGTGAGGCAGCAGTGCGAATCACTGAGCCACTGTGCTGCCCATGTTGTACTTCCTGTAACCTATCTTTCTTCAACTGTATTGGAAGCTTAATTTGTTCACATCTAAGTTCTGATAATTGATGAAATGATTCTGTATCTGAATAACATTGTGGTCCTTTAACTAAAACTGTAGATCGTCCCTCCCACGCACACATTATTCACTCGAATTTGATCAACTCCTGACAACCTAAAATTATAAATACAAGTAACAGGTTTTAAGAGGAGAACTTAATTTCCTTGTTCACCTCAGGAAATTTTACTCTCATAGCAACCTCAAAGAAGGATCGAAGAAATCTATGTTTCTTGTACAAGTGCAACCAAGTACCTCTGCACATCAATGCTTGCAAGTTTCACGTCTTTTAAAAAATATTCTGCTTTTCCATTCTTCGACCAAAGTGAAGAACCTCACATTTCCCAACATTATATGCCATTGCCCGCTTGTTGCCCACTCACCTGACCTGTCTACATCTATTTACAGTCTCTCCGTGCACTCCTCATAATTTACATTTCCATGTAGCTTTGATCATCAGCAGAATTAGATACATTATTCTGTCTCTTTGTCTAAGTCATTGATACAGATTGTAAATAGTTGAGGCCCCAGGACTGATCCTTGCAGCACTTCTCCAGTCACAGCTTACCAACTTGAAAATGGAGTGATCCTACTCTGCCTCTTGTCCATTAACCAATCCCTTATCCACGCTAATATATTATCCCAACTCTGAGGGGGTAACAAACCTCTTACCTACAGAACAATAAATCACAGGTGTTCATCACCAGAGACTGCCATCAGAGTTTTGAATGGACCTACTTTGCATTAAGTATGCGAAGTAGGTCCATTGGAAATATGACATTATAGCCATTAGTGAAACTTGGCTACAGGAGGGGCAGGACTGGCAGCTCAATGTTCCAGGGTTCCAATGTTTCAGGCGGGATAGAGGCAGAGGGATAAAAGATGGGGGGGTGGCATTGTTGGTCAGGGAAAATGTTACAGCGGTACTCAGGCAGGATAGATTAGGGAGCTTGTCTACAGAGGCCCTATGGGTGGAGCTGAGAAACAGGAAAGGTATGACCACATTAATGGGCTTGTATTATAGACCACCCAATAGTCAGCGAGAATTGGAGGAGCAAATCAGCGGAGAGATAGCTGACAACTGCAAGAAACACAAAGTTGTGATAGTAGGGGATTTTAATTTTCCACATATAGATTGGGACTCGCATACTGTTAAAGGTTTAGACGGGGTAGAGTTTGTAAAACGTGTTCAGGAGAATTTTCTACATCAGTATATAGAGGTGCCAACTAGAGAGGATGCGATATTGGATCTCCTATTGGGAAATGAGTTAGGGCAGGTGATGGATGTGAGTGTGAGGGAACACTTTGGATCCAGTGATCATAATGCCATTAGTTTCAACCTGATCGTGGATAAGGATAGATCTGGTCCTCGGGTTGAAGTTCTGAACTGGAAAAAGGCCAAATTTGATGAAATGAGAAGGGATCTGGGAAGTGTGGATTGGCACAGGCTGTTCTCTGGTAAGGATGTAAATGGAAAGTGGGAGGCCTTCAAAGGAGAAATTTTGAGAGTGCAGAGTTTGTATGTTCCTGTCAGGATTAAAGGCAAAGTAAATCGGAATAAGGAACCTTGGTTCTCGAGGGAGATTGTAACACTGATTAAGAGGAAGAGAGAGTTGTATGAAATGTACAGGCAGCAAGGAACACATCAGATGCTCGAGGAGCATGAAAAGTGCAAGAAGCTACTTAAGAGGGAAATCAGGAGGGCTAAAAGAAGACATGAGGTTGCTTTGGCAGACAGAGTGAAGGAAAATCCAAAGAGCTTCTATAGGTATGTTAGGAGCAAAAGGATAGTGAGGGATAAAATTGGTCCTCTTGAAGACCAGAGTGGTAGACTGTGTATGGAATCAAAAGAGATGGGGGAGATACTAAATGTTTTTTTTGCATCCGTATTTACTGAGGAAACGGGCATGGAGTCTACGGAAATAGGGCAAACTGGTAGGGAGGCCATGGAACCTTTACAGATTAAAGGGGAGGAGGTGCTCGCTGTCTTGAGGCAAATCAGAGTGGATAAATCCCCAGGACCGGACAGGGTATTCCCACGGACCTTGAGGGAAGCTAGTGTTGAACTTGCAGGGGCCCTGGCAGACATATTTAAAATGTCAGTATTCACCGGGGAGGTGCCGGATGATTGGAGGGTGGCTCATGTTGTTCCGTTGTTTAAAAAAGGTTCCAAAAGAAATCCGGGAAATTATCGGCCAGTAAGTTTGACGTCGGTGGTGGGCAAGTTATTGGAAGGTGTGATAAGGGATAGGATCTACAAATATTTGGATAGACAGGGACTTATTAGGGAGAGTCAACATGGCTTTGTGCGTGGTAGGTCATGTTTGACCAATCTATTAGAGTTTTTTGAGGAGGTTACCAGGAAAGTGGATGAAGGGAAGGCGGTGGATGTTGTCTACCTGGATTTCAGCAAGGCCTTTGACAAGGTCCCTCATGGGAGGTTAGTTAGGAAGGTTCAGTCGCTAGGTATACATGGGGAGGTAGTAAATTGGATAAGACACTGGCTCAATGGAAGAAGCCAGAGAGTGGTTGTGGAGGATTGCTTCTCTGAGTGGAGGCCTGTGACTAGTGGTGTGCCGCAGGGATCGGTGTTGGGTCCATTGTTGTTTGTCATCTATATCAATGATCTGGATGATAATGTGGTCAATTGGATCAGCAAGTTTGCTGATGATACAAAGATTGGAGGTGTAGTGGACAGTGAGGAAGGTTTTCAAAGCTTGCAGAGGGATTTGGGCCAACTAGAAAAATGGGCTGAAAAATGGCAAATGGAATTTAACGCAGACAAGTGTGAGATATTGCACTTTGGAAGGACAAACCAAAGAAGAACGTACAAGGTAAATGGTAGGACTCTGAAGAGTGCAGTTGAACAGAGGGATCTGGGAATACAGGTACAGAATTCCCTAAAAGTGACGTCACAGGTGGATAGGGTCGTAAAGAGTGCCTTTGGTACATTGGCCTTTATAAATCGGAGTATCGAGTATAAAAGTTGGAGTGTTATGGTAAGGTTATATAAGGCATTGGTGAGGCCGAATTTGGAGTATTGTGTACAGTTTTGGTCACCTAGTTACAGGAAGGATGTAAATAAGATTGAAAGAGTGCAGAGAAGGTTCACAAGGATGTTGCCGGGACTTGAGAAGCTGAGTTACAGAGAGAGATTGAATAGGTTGGGACTTTATTCCCTGGAGCGTAGAAGATTGAGGGGAGATTTGATAGAGGTGTATAAGATTTTGATGGGTATAGATAGAGTGAATGCAAGCAGGCTTTTTCCGCTGAGGCTAGGGGAGAAAAAAACCAGAGGGCATGGGTTAAGGGTGAAAGGAGAAAAGTTTAAAGGGAATATTAGGGGGGGCTTCTTCACGCAGAGAGTGGTGGGAGTGTGGAATGAGCTGCCGGATAAAGTGGTAAATGCGGGGTCACTTTTAACATTTAAGAAAAACTTGGACGGGTTCACGGATGAGAGGGGTGTGGAGGGATATGGTCCAAGTGCAGGTCAGTGGGACTAGGCATAAAATGGTTCGGCACAGACAAGAGGGGCCAAAGGGCCTGTTTCTGAGCTGTAATTTTCTATGGTTCTATGGTTCTATTAAGTTGATCTTTCTCTACACCCTAGCTATGACTGTAACACTACATTCTGCACTCTCTCCTTTCCTTCTCTATGTACGGTATGCTTTGTCTGTATAGTGCGCAAGAAACAATACTTTTCACTGTATACTAATACATGTGACAATAATAAATCAAATCAAACCAAACTGCTGGGAGTGACAATATTTTGAAGGAGTGTGGTTGTGCAATACTCTTGTATGGGGCAGATTCTCCCAGCGAGAGCAGAGCAGCAGGCCAGGAGATTTAAGGAGAAGCTGCATAGCGAGCTTCCCGCTGGGCGCCATGGCTTCCACACGTCTCCAGCCGCTGAATTTTTGGTGTTGTCAGCTCCGCACCAGAAATTGCGTGGAGCTGATAAATTATTTAAATGATGATTTGCATATCATTAGCAGGCCCGGGACTGAAGTCTCTGGGCCTGTTAGTGTCTCCTTCCCCCCCCCCCCCCCCGCCCCCCCCCTCCCCCCCGCCCTCTGCCACGAGTGTTTCACTCCAGCGGGGTTTATAGCAACTCCCCACTAGCTGTAAGGAGGGGGGGGGGGGGGGGGGGGGAGACCCCCGGTCATTGCCAGCTTGGCCGTGCCAGCCTGTCCCCCGGTAATGCCCAGAGGCACCTTGGCACTGCCCACCAGGCAGTGCCAAGGAGGCAGGATCAGAGGGGGCAGAGCCTATTGGGGTTGGGGCCTCTGTGGGGGAGATCAGTGGGTGTGGGGGGGTCCCGCTGCCACTCTGAACTTGGGATCGTAGGCAGAGGGAGGGAGCCCAGCGATCAGGGCTGGCCATCGGGGTCGGCGGGGGTGGTGGTGGGGGGTGGGGGGGAGCAGGTGTCCGGACAATGAGCGTGGCTGAGGATCGGGACTGCCGAGGGGGAGATCAGGGTGGGGACGTGAGTGTGGGGGAAGGATCGAGGCTGATCTGGAGGCCAGCGATCGGAGGGGTGGGGGAGATTGGAGGGGTAGCAGCATGGGGTCGCACAGCTTGCCAGCGATCGGGAGGCCGGCAGTGTGGGACCACTGCACATGCGCCAATCTCGGCACTGACCGATCAGCGCATGCGCAGTGGCCCGCTCAGCGCTATGCTGCCACCCTCTCCAGTGGGAATAATCCCCACCCACTGACATTTCGCGTGATTCATGCTAGGGATCTCTGTGATGCACAGACTGTGGGAGATTCACTTTTAAAATCCAGCTGGAAAAAACAGCGGGATTTACTCCAGTTTTTATGCAAATCTGGCACTTAGAGTATTTTTGGGAGAATCCCACTCTACTGTTTTAATAAGGTCACCAAAGGTCTGAAATGCTTGCTTTAGAGATGAACCGATTAGTTTTGGGGAGGGGGAGGAGCTGGTGGCCACTTGGTTTTGAGAAGTGAGAAATGGGAAGTTATTGTTTAACAACAACACTGCACGTCACTACGTGAAGTGTTTGGAGATGTTTCAGCAATGTGATGGGCTTTATATGATGCATGTTCTAATTCCCTTACTTTCCAATGCATGCACATGAAACAGGGATGAATAGCAATTGTACAAAACTATCTAGAAACGGAAAATCTGTGGCACATTTGGCCCAATGTGCTGTGCTGGCTGTAAAAGAGCTATCCAGCCTAATGCCACTTTCCAGTTCTTGGTCTGGTGCCTTGTAGATAAATACACATCGAAGTATTTTTTAATGCCAAGAGGCATTCTGCCTCTACCACCCTTTCAGGCAGTGAGCTGCAGACCCAGATCTGTTCTTGCTTTTATCCGTGCTATTTCATGTGCGTGCAGCCTACTCCCTTCCATGCAAAGTCACTCCTCACATGCACAATCTTTTTTCACCCCCTACTGAATTTTGGATTGAGCAAACGTTACCACAGTTATTCAGACGTATCAGTTCAAAAGTATGTGCCCAGTCACAGCTGCCTATATTCCTTGCAGATCCATTTAGAAGTTTGGATGAGATTTATTCAAAACTCATTCACTTGCACAAAGTTAACATCAGGCCTAAAAAGCTGGTTTCCTGATGGGGAAGTGGCCACTATAGTAACTTTGGTCCAATATAAAGTTAGATTATAATTAATACCAGAGAGAGCAATTAGGCAATGAGAACTTGTGTGTGTTTAAGAATAAAGATGATTATTTATTCAAGCACTTACCCCACATGAGTCTGCACCATTCACACACCATGCACACAAGAAAGATACAATTAAAGAAGATAGTGCACTTTTACAAATGTTAAGCTGAAAGAGTAGTTAACAGTTCAGGTGTTTGGCTTGTTAAGGAGATCAGTTTGATGTGGGCCTGGTAAAGAGGAATCTTTTTCCATTCTTGAATTGTAGTTCTGATGGGTCTGAACAAAGCTCAAGCCCGAAATCCAGGTTGCTGCAGAATTCCTTCAAAAAGATGAATACTCAGCTGGCCTTGAAGCCAAGTACTTATGGTTTTCATATCATGAGGTCAAATTTCTTTACAGATGAAGTTTAAATTTGGGAATCAGACTGGGAGCCTTTGAAAGAATTTACAGCTTCTGTATTCCTAAAAGACAGCAGCTAGCATTACTTTTTCTGCTGCAGCTGCTGTCCTTTCCGGTAATTTCTGTAGATGGCCTAGGTCTTTTCTGGGTCTTTAGATCAAAACCCATTATCTCCAGCCAGTTTCAGTCTCATGACCAATACAAGTATTGTCTAACTGGAATGGTTTGGATGTCCAAAGACACCACTCTATAATAGGAGGTAGATTGTGGTCTTTCACATTTATTCCGTAGATAAATGTTTTTTTTCAGTTCTCTTTTGTGAAGCATTGATCTTGGGGGCGAGGAACTGGATTTTTACCACATCAGGATGATTCAGGAGCTGATTAAAATTGATGGACTGGTCTAGATTCTGGGATTCCCTGACCCCATTCGCTAGCTGTGTGATTTTCAAGAGTGCCTTTATAGGGTGCAGGCTGACTCAGGTCAAAAGCTGTTTGTGATTTATATAAACGATCTGGAAGAAGGTGTAACTGGGGTGATCAGTAAGTTTGCGGACGACACGAAAATGGTTGGACTTGCAGATAGTGAGGAACATTGTCAGAGGCTACAGAAGGATATAGATAGGCTGGAAATTTGGGCAAAGAAATGGCAGATGGAGTTCAATCCAGATAAATGCGAAGTGATGCATTTTGGTAGAACTAACGTAGGGAGGAGCTATACGATAAATGGCAGAACCATAAAGGGTGTAGATACGCAGAGGAACCTGGGTGTGCAAGTCCACAGATCCTTGAAGGAGACGTCACAGGTGGAAAAGGTAGTGAATAAGGCATATGGCATGCTTGCCTTTATAGGATGGGGCATAGAGTATAAAAGTTGGGGTCTGATGTTGCAGTTGTATAGAACGTTGGTTCGGCCGCATTTGGAATACTGCGCCCAGTTCTGGTCGCCACACTACCAGAAGGACGTGGAGGCTTTAGAGAGAGTGCAGAGGAGGTTTACCAGAATGTTGCCTGGTATGGAAGGGCTTAGTTATGAGGAGAGATTGGGTAAACTGGGGTTGTTCTCACTGGAAAGACGGAGGATGAGGGGTAACCTAATAGAGGTGTATAAAATTATGAAAGGCATAGATAGGGTGAACGGTGGGAAGCTTTTCCCCAGGTCGGTGGTGACGTTCACGAGGGGTCATAGGTTCAAGGTGAGGGGGGAGGTTTAACACGGATATCAGAAGGACGTATTTTACACAGAGGGTGGTGGGGGCCTGGAATGCGCTGCCGGGCAAGGTGGTGGAGGTGGACACGCTGGGAACGTTTAAGACTTATCTAGATAGCCACATGAACGGAGTGGGAATGGAGGGATACAAAAGAATGGTCTCGTTTGGACCAGGGAGCGGCGCGGGCTTAGAGGGCCGAAGGGCCTGTTCCTGTGCTGTATTGTTCTTTGTTCTTTGTTCTCATACCAGACACTGCTGACCAGTCTGGCTGTGGGTATAGGCATGTTCTACTCCTCTGCAATTTTCCCAAAGTTGGGCCAAGTTTTTAAAGAGACCTGGCCCACAGCCTCTCAGGGGAGATTTAAACCATAAGGAGACCTTCTCAATTGTGAGTTCGAAAGGTCCTCCTCATGCCATGCCAAGCTCCAACGACAGTCTCTGGCCCCTCAATCCCCCAATGCCAAACTATGCCTCTCCATCAACGCCCCAGGCCCCCATTGCCAAGCTATGGCATTTTCATGCCCATTCAACAACAAACATTGTATAAAACCAATGAACCCTATGGTGACAATATGATGTGTAAAAGAAAGCTTAAAAAAGCCATTCATTCATAAAAATAGCTTTCACGACTGCCCAATAAAAGTGACAATCATCCTTTAAAGTTTCAAAAACACAAACTGCAAGCCCTTGTAACCTTTAACCTTATGTAAAGAAAAACTGTGCAGTTGACAAAAGAAGTCAAAGAGCCAGAGCTGTCAATCAAGCAATGTTTTCTCTGGGGCTCAGGTGTTTCAATGGAGCAATGGAAGCCTGAGCTCGCAGTCAAGCACACACAGCTTGATATGGGTGCATGAAGGACCATAGGGGATGGGCGGGGGCCACAAGGTGCCATGGATGGGGATGGGGAGTGTGTGGGATTGAGGGGGTTTTGGGGGTGATTGCTGGAGGGCTACTGTGTCTTTAAGTCCAACAGTAATGAGCTGGACCTTTTAAACAGACTGCCTCAGCACCCTGAAACCCATCTAGCTGTCTCCGACTCTTTGCTGGGTTAACTGACCCAACCCCAATGAAGATTCAGCCTTTGCAGGTACTTTCCCCTGAAGTCAGTGGGCTGAGACGAGAGTTTTCCTGACTCCCACTCCCCACCTCGGTGATGACAATCCAGGCCGAGAGGTCTAGACTTCCACTGACTGTGTAGAACTCACACCTGTCAAACAAAGACAGGTGTGAGTTCCACAGATAATGGCCGGAGAATCGACGGCAAGATTCTCTGATCCCGTCCGCAGTGCACCCCCACCTGCAGATTTCCTGCCAACATGGGGTGACATCAACGGGAATTCCCATTGACCATGGCGAGATCAGAGCATCGCACTGCTAGCAGACAATGCGCCACCTCCCGCCCGTGGGAAACATGTGCCTGGGACCCTGGAGAATCTCGCTCAAGATTCCATTCCCAGGAGAGGTCTCCACCCAGAGCGATTCAATTAGAACCCTGTTGAATAAGCAAAGGTCATCTGACTCTAGACAGTTTAGTGTGAACCTTAGCAGTTCAACAGGGTCAACTTTATAAAAAACAATTCCAGAAAGTTCTATACGAACACAAGTCTATATTTAAAGTTATGAGTAGCGTATGCCTTCTCTGGGCATGACTGATAGTTTATTGATATTTTTCCAACAGCTCTGGTGATTTGAAAGCATTTTGCTGAAAATTGTCTCATAGCCTTTGAAAACTTTATTTCTGTTTCACATCAGTAGCGCATGAAATAATGAAACCATTTTCTGTTGACATTAGTTTACTGAAGCAAGCAAGCATTCTTAAAAACGACCTGATGATTACTTCAGTAAGTAGACATGACATATAGTGCTGGCTGGGATTTTACCGCGCCGCCCGCCACAGGAATCGGAGCGGGTGAGGGGCGGACAATGGGGAGGTCCGTTGATCTTGGACGAGATTTTATGGTTTCAGGATGAGCGAGGATGTAAAATCCCGCCCATGCTGTCACAATCAAGCAGCATCTCACCGTAACGCTCAAAATGGACTTGCAAGTATTACTAAATCTATTGTCTCCATTCGCACCATTCATACAGAAAACTTGACACATTTGTGAGGAAATGGGTGGTATTAACAACAGACTTCAGTCCAGCCACTGTTATTTCCCGCCACAAAACACAATTCAAATAGGTATGTGTTATCAGTTTTCTTTTTATCCTCCGTGTCTTTAAACTATTAACACCTTAGTTCTATTCAGCACTCCATCCAGCTGCCTGGTGCAGAACTGAAAAGCTCAACTAATGCAGACAACCTTGGCACACTAAGGACGTGGGTGGTTGAGGCCAGATTTGACCTTTTCATTCGCTGCCATTGTACAATATGTGTTAGGCTTTGACTTGCGATAGATACAATACACCTACCTTGGCGTACAAATGTCTGACTTGCATCCAACAATATGTCACATCCTTCCACAATTGTTCGTTCTATTGCGAGATTTTTCCTAATGTTTTCTGTGTCACTCACTTCATCATGCATCACCCTGAATATGCACAACAATGCAGTCATTAGACATGATACAATTCACAGCGTATAATTGTTCTTGTTATACAGCAAAGTAAGTAATCAGAAATCATTGTAATTAGCTGTATACACACACGGTGAATTAATATGGGCTAAGGTTACTTAGCAAGGGATGAGACTTCTTCCTGAGTGCACTTCATTATTATAAAGTATGCTGTGTCTGTAATTATTAAACTCTGGCAGTAACTTCAACACCACTCTAATAATAATAACTGGATAATGCTTCATCGCCTATTCAACTACCAACTTAATGACTTCAGATCAGTTTCATAATTCCATGTTATTTAATGATCACATTCTTAGCTATTCTGAGTGAAAGAAATGACTAGAGGCACCATGCTGCAGGTGCCCTATGTCAGTATTATAATAGAAGTTGAAAGAAAGTTATGCAAATAAAGTAGTAAAACATTTTTTGTTAATGCAATTTATCCCATTTCACTCTGATGTTTAAAAGAATGGGCGGGATTCTCCGATCTCTTTCGCCCAACCATCGCTGCCAGCGAGAATGGAGAATTTGGCGCTCAGCCGAAGCTCTATCCACTACTGCGGGACCGGAGTACCCCAGCCGCGGGTGGGGTTGGAGAATTCCGGCCAATATGAAGGTGAAATCGGTATCGGTGGTAGCAACAGGTGGACAATAGGGAACTGACTGTTCATTGGAATCGAAAATCATATCGGGTGGAAAATGGGCTGCCAATTTGCTATCATCCATTTTGCACTGCAGTCAAAGACAAATTTTATCCCCAGGCTAACATGACGTTTGCCAAACAGCTTTTTAAAATTCTTTACTCCATTTTTAAAGTTACAAAGTCAATGTTCAGAGTGGACCAGGCAAACCCAAATCCATTCCTTGCTTACTCTAAAAACCAAATTTTAAATTCCAATTGAATCCAATTCAAGGTCTCCACAGGAGAGACGAACAAGATCCAAGCTGACAAGATGAGGCATTGCACCCCATCTTGGGCTTGATCTGACACTTGATCTTAGCCAAAAGATGAGGGAGGGCTTTTGCCGAATGCAGTGATCTATCCAGCACTGAGGCCCATTGTGGAACACTACAGGGGTATAATTAAACGCTTTGTCATGAATGCACCGATGCTTAACACGTTTAAATGAAGTTCATTTATCCCTTATTTTAAAAAAGACAATAACCCATATAAAAACATTCATTCCTTAATGTTGCACCACAATTTTACCCCCAGCTGCATGTGTAAATTGTTCTTATCTCTGTGTCACTGTCACTCCTCGGTTTGCAAATGAACCCTGTCTGTAAATGGGTTTCCACAACCTAACTAATTACATCTTTTGACTTAGGCAATTAACTGAAGTGGCTGAATTAATGACTGAAAATTCAAATTATGCACACCACTGTTCCCCTATGTTACAGAACGCCATAGCCGAGCGATAAAGGCCCACTAAAGTTCACTCCAATAGCAACTTCAGAATAAGAGCTCGTCAACCTATGGCCATGTTACTTATTTCTAGTTCACCTGGACACAGAAGGAATAGTAAGAAGTCTCACAACACCAGATTAAAGTCCAACAGGTTTATTTGGTAGCAAATGCCACTAGCTTTCAGAGCGCTGCTCCTTCGTCAGGTAAGTGGCCACTTACCTGACGAAGGAGCAGCGCTCCGAAAGCGAGTGGCATTTGCTGCCAAATAAACCTGTTGGACTTTAATCTGGTGTTGTGAGACTTCTTACTGTGTTTATCCCAGTCCAACACCGGCATCTCCACATCATGGCTACAGTAGGAATGACAGCACAAAGATAAATAACTATACTGTCAAATACATAAATAGTTTAGCTGTGTCAGTGGAAATAGGGATTACAAATAAAGGTCAACCTTACTAGTAATACCCATATGTTGCGCATGGATTTGAAAAAAGAGCATTTTCACTTAAATCCCTGATATGGAATGATCTGGTCATTTCCTCTGTTCCATCTGGAGGATAATGACATCCTTCCTATGACTCGATGATGAAAATGATTGATAATGCTTCAGATGAGCCTCTGACAATGCCTTAAATGGTGCCAGTATAGTCTCTTATAGTGCATTCTGTTCTCTAATATTATAGGATGAGCATACATTCAATTTTCCTCTTCTGTGTTCTGTAGCCATCGAATATGTAATTTCAACATTTCCATAATAATCATCAATGAGCAACTGGTTTCAGACAGATTGTTCCAGCCAGTGCATATGACTATCCACTCTGTCTATGCCACTTACAAGATTATGAGTGGCGTGGAGAGAATGGAGATGCAGATGCTCTTTCCTAGGGTAGAAAAGTCAGGTACTAGGGGGCATAGGTTTAAGGTGCGTGGGGAAAAGTTCAGAGGAGATGTGTGAGGCAAGTTTTTTTTTTACACAGGAGGGTAGTGAATGTCTGGAATGCGCTGCCTGGGGAGGTGGTAGGAGCACCTAAATGAATACATGAATAGGATGAGAATGGAAGAATACATAATTGCATACGGTTTTAGTTTAGGTTGGCATCATGATCGGTGCACGCTTGGAGGGCCAAAGGGCCTATTCCTATGCTGTACTGTTCTTTGTTCAGTGCCCTACAAGATGGAGCCCATAAGCAGACACTGAACTGCTCCTTTTTCGCAACTTTTCAGGTGGAATTTTCCCCAAAAAAACCCAAATTCTCCAGGCTAGTTTGTCCCAATCACGAATCACGATAGCCTGTAGAATCAGGAGTCAGCGGGAAAGCGGATTTTGCGCCAATTGCCAAAGCCAGCGCAACCCGCCCAGGATATGTTGCCAGTGCCAATTAGGTTCCTTGCCAGAGCAAGGGCGAAGCCTATTAATATTCAAACACACCAATTTAAATACAATTAGCGGGCTTGCCTACCTGAGTCAAATGCCCTCGCTATTCACACAGCTCCCCAGATAGATTTGCAGCGGACCGGCTTTGGTGGGCGTTTTTTTTAATTCATTCGTGGGACATGGGCGTCACTGGCTGGCCAGCATTTATTGCCCATCCCTAGTTGCCCTTGTGAAGGTGGTGGTGAGCTGCCTTCTTGAATCGCTGATACAACTGAGTGGCTTGCGAAGCCACTTCAGAGGGCAGTTGAGAGTCAACCACATTGTTTGAGCTTCAGTTTATTTATGAGTGTCACAAGTTTGCTTACACTAACACTGTAATGAAGTTACTGTGAAAATCCCCTACATGCCCACATTGCTGTGGATCTGGAGTCACATGTAGGCCAGACCAGGTTAAGACAGTAGAGTTCCTTCCCTAAAGGACATTAGTGAACCAGCTGGATTTTTCCGACAATTGTCAATGGTTTCATGGTCATCAGTAGATTCCTAATTCCAGATATTTTTTATTGAATTCAAATTCCACCATCTGCCCTGGTGGGATTCGAACCCAGGTCCCCAGAACATAGTTAAGTTTCTGGATTAATAGTCCAGCAATAATACCACAAGGCCATGCTTCCCCCGAGGATCGAGGAAGCACCACCAACCCCTCAGCAATGAGTGGTATCCACCACCCCCATGCCGCGCAGGCATGAAGTTTATCTGACACGATCCCCCCCTCAGCCCCCCTCCCACTCAAACCCCCTACTCAGCATTCCTCCCGGTCAGACTCCCTGACTCAGCACCCCTCCCCATAAGATCCCCACTCAGCCCCCCTTTCCCCAAACAGCGTCCACTCAGGCCCCCTACCCCCTCCGGCCTCCCGCTCAGCCTCCCTTCCTCCTCGGATCCTCCCTCAGCCTCCCTTAAGGTTCCCAGGGGTTGGGTGGGCTCACACTGGGGTATAAGGTTGACCTCACCACTTTCCACTGGGATGGGGGTGTTGTGGCTGGACTGCCCCTTCTAGACCTGGCATGATGGTTTCAGGCAGAGCTGTGATTAATTTCTGCAAGTCGCTGTGTGGAGGTTAATGTTACCTGAAGTGGTCGGGTAACATTAACCTCCATGGCCCCGGTCACCTGGCAGGATTTTAAATAATTGCAGCAGTCCATTCTGCAGCAGAGATTTTCCTTTCTTCCTTCAGAAACCGCAGGTGAGATCACACCACTTTGAAGTCCTATCATAGAAATCATAGAAACCCTACAGTGCAGAAGGAGGCCATTCGGCCCATCGAGTCTGCACCGACCACAATCCCACCCAGGCCCTACCCCCACATATTTTACCCGCTAATCCCTCTAACCTACGCATCCCAGGACTCGAAGGGGCAATTTTTTTAACCTAGCCAATCAACCTAACCCGCACATCTTTGGACTGTGGGAGGAAACCGGAGCACCCGGAGGAAACCCACGCAGACACGAGGAGAATGTGCAAACTCCACACAGACAGTGACCCGAGCCGGGAATCGAACCCGGGACCCTGGAGCTGTGAAGCAGCAGTGCTAACCACTGTGCTACCGTGCCGCCCCTATGATGGATAGGAGATGTCAATTTCGCCAGGGAGGGTTCCAGTCTGCCCAGCTGTGTTCTCAGCCACAATGGATGCACACAGCTTTGATTTGAAGTTCCTGTGACTTCCCAGCAAGCAGAAATCATTGAAACCCTGTGCATTGCACTTGAAGCCTTTGATCTCAAACAAGCTCAACTGCTGTGCCTCAAAGATTCAGCTGTCAGATCAAGGGCTTTCGATCAGCCTCCAGTCAACTGTGTTTATTTTGACTTCCCTTCACTGTTGACTGCACCTCAAAGACCCCATTGATACTGACCACAATGTAGACAGAGTCTAATCCTGACTAGGCTCTTCTTACTTTTATACTCCATTCCTCTTGCAATAAAGGCCAATATTTTATTTGCCTTCCTATTTACTCACTATACCTGCATGCTGACTTTTAGTGATTCATCTATGAGGGCACCCGAATCCCTCTGTACTGCAGCATTACACAATCTCTCCATTTAAATAACGTTCTGCTTTTCTATTCTTTTCACCAAAATGGATAACCTCACATATTCCCACATTAGACTCATCTGCCAAACTTCTGCCCATCCACTTAATCTCTCTGTTTCCCATTGCAGGTTTTATGGGCAGAATCTAATGCTCTCCCTGAAGTACAGGTTCCTAGCTCCTTGAAAGTGGAGTCACAGGTGGACAGAGTGGTGAAGAAGGCATTCGACATGCTTGGTTTCATTGGTCAGAACATTGAATACAGGAGCTGGGACGCCTTGTTAAAGCTGTACAAGACGTTGGTAAGGCCACACTTGGAATACTGTGTACAGTTCTGGTCATTCTATTATGGGAAGGATAGAATTAAACTAGAAAGGGTGCAGAAAAGATTTACTAGGATGCTACCAGGACTCGATGGTTTGAGTTATAAGGAGAGGCTGGATAGACTGGGATTTTTTTTCCCTGGAGCGTAAGAGGCTTTGGGGTGACCTTACAGAGGACTATAAAGTAATGAGGGGCATAGATAAGCTAGATAGTCAACATCTTTTTCCTAAGGTAGGGGAGTCTAAAACTAGAGGGCATAGGTTTAAGGTGAGAGGGGAGAGATATAAAAGAGTCCAGAGGGGCAAGTTTTTCACACAGAGGGTGGTGAATGTCTGGAATGAGCTGCCAGAAGTAATAGTAGAGGAGGGTACAATTTTGTCTTTAAAAAAGCATTTAGATAGTTACATGGGTATGATTGGTACAGAGGGATATGGGTCAAACGCGGGCAATTGGGACTAGCTTAATGGTAAAAGCTGGATTGCATGGACAAGTTGGACTGAAGGGCCTGTTTCTATACTGTAAACCTCTATGACTCTAAGACAGGAATCAATTCGTACATATTAAGAAACAACATTTTGATACCTCGAAACTTCTAAACATGGGGTGGGATTTGATCACTGGCATGCTGTGCCTGATGGCAGAACAAAGAAAGAGAATCATGGAATCATAGAATCCTACAGTGCAGAAGGAAGCCATTTGGCCCATCGAGTCTGCACCAACCACAATCCCACCCAGGCCCTACCCCCATAACCCCTAGTCCCCCTGACACTAGGGTCAATTGAGCATGGCCATTCCACCTAACCTGCACATTTTTGGGACTGTGGGAGGAAACCGGAGCACCCGGATGAAACCCACGCAGACACAGGGAGAATGTGCAAACTCCACACGGACAGTGACCCAAGCCGGGAATCGAACCTGGGTCTCTGGCGCTGTGAGGCAGCACTGGCTCCACTTTTTAGGCACCTCATAACCTTGAGTGACTGTCCCTGTCACTCATCCCCTAGGAAACCAGGACATTCCCATTGTACTCCTTCATGTCCTCAACCACATCCTCTGTACCCCCTTGGATTTGATTTCCACTCTTCCATGCACTTGCCTCTCAACATTTCACCCCCCACCACCACCCTCACTCACTCCCTGACCCACTCCTGCCAGTCTCGAGCCTCCATACAAGCTCCATTCTCCTGCTCACCTCCCTGGTGCCGCAGAGTTCGATAAGAAAAACTACTGACCTTAGACACGGCTACACAAAGGCAATTGGTGCACGCCAACTTTAAATGAACATGAGCTGGGTACCACAACAATCTCTTGTACCAGTGACCTTGTCTGGAACGTTGGGCGAAATTGAAAAAACTGTTATGCTGACAAGTATTCATGGCGTACAAATGTATTACAAGTTCGGATCCACCAAAGGACAATGTGAAGCTTGACACACCATTGGCTTAATCTCTGCATCTCAACCTGCCATCGGAAAATCAAAATTTCTCATCCCACCTCATTCACCCAACAGGCCAAGTTTCCCGCTCTGTTGGGACCATACATTCCCCCTGTGTAGTTGCTGCTCTTACCATTATACAGAATTTGCTTGTTTATAAAATGATGGTCCTGGAGGAGGAGCATACAAGGTCCAGTTGTATGCTTGAGGCATTCTGGGACTGATGGTCGCTGCAAGGACTGAGTGAGTGTCATGGATAGCGCAATTAGCTTTAAGTTTCTTTTGCTTTCTGATTTGGTTTTCTATTCATGGTGTCCATCCAAAAAGGGGGCATGTTTTGGTGATAACGCTGAAACAATCCTTATCATTCATTAAAGAAAAGACAACTCATGTCCCAAGTTACAGATGCTTATGCTCAGGACTGTAATGGAAATTATAAGTGTGGTTGCAACCAACTGTATAAATAACTAAGGGGCCATAACATAATCACGTTCATTACTCATCACTCTCAGAATCAATGTTATGATTGATGTTTCGCCTTTTATTCTGACAATGTGCAAAGTTACAAATAAAACGACCTCAGATAAAATTCAGATTTGTTTTGACTTTATATTTATTAAAGGAATTGATGTCGTGAACTCTAGAGCCCTCATGTGGCTTGTGTTAAATCCTATTGTCCCTCAAAAAGCAGTCATTGTATGTGCTATTCATTCTTGTTTGCATGTTCTGGAGATTTAATGAGGAGATGGTGCACAGCATCAGATCCTGAAGTGACTCTGGGATGTGGTGGTCACATTGATATAAAGGAGTGCACTTCCCTAAGAATGGCTTACTGTCTACTAAGGCCCATTCGCCACAATTTTAACCTAGGGTAAGAGTTGAAAGTGCGGCAAGGTTGAGGCCTAGATCATTTTAAATTGAGTTTTATTAATATAGTCCAGGCCCGACTCCCGCCTATAGCCAGCAGTGAGGCGAGCGCAACTAGTGGCCAGCACCACAGATACACACGAATGGTCCCAGGCAGTCAGGTAAGTCATGGTCAAGGAAAGGGTGGGATGTGAACGCACAGGCAGGGGAGGTCCAAGCTTTCATTATGATGCCCAGAGGAACACCGCAATGATTTCCACATCCACTGAAAGGTAGGAAACTTGCATGGAGTACCAGACCAGCAGTTGACCGAATGCATGCTGGTCCTCACCAATGGCCTGCACATTCAGAATGAAAAAATAAGATAATATGCTGGCCATTTGCATCTCACTGACGTGTAATAAAGTGCTATCTAGATTTTGCCTAGCGTGGAAATGTGGGTGGTCCATAAGAGGAAAGATGAAGAAAGGGGACATGATAATGGGGCCTCTGCTCAAAGCGCTCCAACGTCTCACCCATTGCCTGTACCCCATATGTTGCCTCCTATTCTGATGGCCAAGTCTGCCTGTACAAGACTGTATGTTAGTCAGACTTTGGCAGAACTGTCATGGATCCAAAATGTGGAGATGCCGGCGTTGGACTGGGGTAAACACAGTAAGAGTTTTAACAACACCAGGTTAAAGTCCAACAGGTTTATTTGGTAGAAAATACCATTAATGGATAATGGATCCAAAATCCAGAGGAGGTTGGCCATGAGTGACTAAGCAGTCAGGGAAGGGATACGAACAGCCTGCCTCCAGCTCTGTTGAAAGCACAGGGTAGCACAATGTAGGAAAAGTCAGAAAAGGATGAGCAAGGAATTGTAGTTTCAATCGGATATTCACATGGAATATAACAACCTGTTACACTGTTGTTCCATTTTTCTGTAACGTAAAGGTTATTTGTTCCACTTTGAGTATGATCTATTTGCCTGCTGCCTGGAAAGTGGTCTTCTGTCTTTTGAAGAATGATGTGGAGATCCTTGACCATGAATGATGTTTTGAAGAATGGTCAGACAGGAGTTAAAAACAAGCAATTGGAAGCCTCTGATAAGAATGGTTGTGCTAGGGGCTGATAGGACAAAGTGTTTCATAGAACATAGAACATAGAACATAGAACATTACAGCGCAGAACAGGCCCTTCGGCCCACGATGTTGCACCGACCAGTTAAAAAAAAACTGTGACCCTCCAACCTAAACCAATTTCTTTTCGTCCATGAACCTATCTACGGATCTCTTAAACGCCCCCAAACTAGGCGCATTTACTACTGATGCTGGCAGGGCATTCCAATCCCTCACCACCCTCTGGGTAAAGAACCTACCCCTGACATCGGTTCTATAACTACCCCCCCTCAATTTAAAGCCATGCCCCCTCGTGCTGGATTTCTCCATCAGAGGAAAAAGGCTATCACTATCCACCCTATCTAAACCTCTAATCATCTTATATGTTTCAATAAGATCCCCTCTTAGCCGCCGCCTTTCCAGCGAAAACAATCCCAAATCCCTCAGCCTCTCCTCATAGGATCTCCCCTCCATACCAGGCAACATCCTGGTAAACCTCCTCTGCACCCTCTCCAAAGCCTCCACATCCTTCCTGTAATGTGGGGACCAGAACTGCACACAGTACTCCAAGTGCGGCCGCACCAGAGTTGTGTACAGTTGCAACATAACGCTACGACTCCTAAATTCAATCCCCCTACCAATAAACGCCAAGACACCATATGCCTTCTTAACAACCTTATCTACTTGATTCCCAACTTTCAGGGATCTATGCACACATACACCTAGATCCCTCTGCTCCTCCACACTATTCAAAGTCCTCCCGTTAGCCCTATACTCAACACATCTGTTATTCCTACCAAAGTGAATTACCTCACACTTCTCCGCATTAAACTCCATCCGCCACCTCTCGGCCCAACTTTGCAACCTGTCTAAGTCTTCCTGCAAACTACGACACCCTTCCTCACTGTCTACCACACCACCGACTTTGGTGTCATCAGCAAATTTGCTAATCCACCCAACTATACCCTCATCCAGATCATTAATAAATATTACAAACAGCAGTGGCCCCAAAACAGATCCCTGAGGTACACCACTTGTAACCGCACTCCATGATGAATATTTACTATCAACCACCACCCTCTGTTTCCTATCCGCTAGCCAATTCCTGATCCAATTTCCTAGATCACCCCCAATCCCATACATCTGCATTTTCTGCAGAAGCCTACCATGGTGAACCTTATCAAACGCCTTACTAAAATCCATATATACCACGTCCACTGCCTTGCCCCCATCCACCTCCTTGGTCACTTTCTCAAAAAACTCAATAAGGTTAGTAAGGCACGACCTACCTGCCACAAAACCATGCTGACTATCACCTATCAATTCATTACTCTCCAAATAACTATAAATCCTATCCCTTATAATTTTTTCCAACATCTTGCCGACAACAGAAGTGAGACTCACCGGTCTATAATTCCCGGGGAAGTCTCTGTTCCCCTTCTTAAACAATGGGACAACATTCGCTAACCTCCAATCTTCTGGTACTATACCAGAGGCCAACGACGACCTGAAGATCAGAGCCAGAGGCTCTGCAATCACTTCTCTTGCCTCCCAGAGAATCCTTGGATAAATCCCATCCGGACCAGGGGATTTATCTATTTTCAGACCCTCCAGAATATCCTGCACATCCTCCTTATCAACTGATATCCTGCACATCCTCCTTATCAACTATCAACAGAGCTAGTCTGACAGCTGGCTCCACTGCTTTGGTTTAAGTGAACTTTGCCTGAATGCCAGGTGGGCATACCAGGCAGCTGTGCGTGTGGCTGTGTGCACACTGGCCATGCTGCACTCCACCTCCTCCTGCTGTTGTTGCTCCTCCTCCAGACAGACAGAGCATTCAGCACCTTCCTCCTCCTGGAACTCCAGTCCTTGATGCTGCACAATGTTGTGCAGATCACTACCAATCTGGGTAACCTGACTGGTGCATACTGACGGGTGTCCCCAAATCGGTCCAGGTACCTAAAGCACATCTTCAGCATCCCCACTGCTCGCTGCATTCCACAGCTCTGGTGCTCAGATGGCTTCTCTTGTACCTTTCATTGGCATAATTGCCTGAGCTTCTGACAAGGGTCATCAGCCATATCTTCAGAGGGTAGCCTAGTCTCCAAGGAGCTATCTGCTAACTCCGCTTTGAGATGTAAAATTCACAGGGGAGACTTGACTGGTGCAGAATGAAGGCATCCCGGCAGCTCCATGAGATTTTCACACAAACAAGCATGATAATCTTTTGGTGGTTGCAGGTGAGCTGATCATCGATGGAGTGGAAAAGCCCTTTCTATTAAGGAACACTCCAGGGTGATCCAGAGGTGCCTTGATCATCACTGAACTCCCTGATGACTTCCTGCGCACGTGGGAAGCCTGCCAGGGTGGAAAAGCCAAGCACATGTTCATTTTGATTGGCCTTATTGGTTGAGAAGCGCACAAGGTCCGACCTTTGTTAAAGTGTCACCGTGAGATGCAGCTGCAGGTAGCGAGCGAACTGTGAGATCTGCGAATATCACCAGCAGTTCCAAAGAAAGATCCAGAAATAAAGAAAGAAAGGGCACAGTGGGTGGTTAATGAGAACCTGTTTCTGAACTGAGATCCAAGTTCAAACTGCAGTTCCCACTTGTTCAAAGAGGCTTCTCGCTCGCCACAGAATGAGTTTGGGTCAATGTGTCACTGCAAGCTTCCCGACCCACTTGCACTTTGAACCCTTTCACCTATTTATCCATTAGCAAAGTTGCTCACATTTTGCACTTAAAAGTACCTTCACTATGTTTGTTCCTGCATCCATTATGAAATTGTAAAGATTGCTCCCACACTTTTTTTGTGGTCAGTAGTTGTTTAAAGAAGCAACATTTGTCCTTTTTACGTTCTCTTCAATGCTGCATTTTTATCCCAGTGAGTCACGGTGAATTTCCATGTTGCTGCCTAAAGCATAACAAATGTAACATCCACTTGCAATCATTCTGCATATCCATTTTCCATAAACCTTGGTCAATTTTTGCAATCTTGGATAATTACGTGGGATTGGCAGGTTCTGATTTACTTACCTGAATAGTTATCCAGGAAATGTTAGACAGAAAAAGCCTCGTCTAACTCCTGGATAACTATAAAACTAGCTCCCCCCTGCATCCCCTGCAAACACTCACATGCTGGCCAGTCTAAAGATGTGCTGGTTAGGTTGATTGGCCATGCTAAACTGACCCTCGTGTGAGGTGGATTAGCAGGGTGCATGTATGGGGTTATGGGAATAGGGCCTGAGTGGGATAGTGGTCGGTACAGACTTTATGGGCCGAATGGCCTCCTTCTGTACTGTAGGGATTCTATGATTCTATGACCACACCCCCAACCCCCTCACGCTGGTTCCCCCCTCGGAACCCCCAACTAAGTTCTGACCCTAGTTAGAAGATTTGGGCCTTTGGGTGGGTTGTCCACCCCCTTGGGTGTGGCCCACCATTGGCCAACAGCTACAGTACAGCACAGGAAACAGGCCCTTCGGCCCTCCAATGCTCCCACGACTGTCAATGGATTTCCCATTATTTATACCCTCCGCTGCCGGCAAAATGGAAAATCCCACTAACGGGAACGGCTGGACAATCTCACCCTTTATCTTTGGGTTCTCCCGCGCCAGAATCATTAACAAGCATGCTGGAACAATTAATGGGAGCACTCAAATACTTAATGAATGTACCAGCTAATTAGTGAGAACACTGGAATAATTAATTGGCACACACAAATAATTAGTGAACACACTGGAATGATTAATGAGCACCAATATTTTCATTGGGATTGGCTGAGAGGTACAGTGGGGGGGAAGATTCAACTTAAACAGAGATGCAAAATGAGTGATAGTTGGTCAATGGCTTATTACTTAGCTATGATGAGCAGATTTCCACTCCATCTGACGAAGGAGCAACGCTCCGAAAGCTAATAGTATTTGCTACCAAATAAACCTGTTGGACTTTAACCTGGTGTTGTTAAAACTCTTACTGTTATTACTTAGCTGCCAGTTTTTCCTTTATATTCAATGGAAACAAAAATTGGGTGGGGGTATATAACAGGCAGTTGGTCCACTATTGCTTGATGTTCACCTCTAATAAGATTAAACCTGATCTCCTGTGAGCTGGCTTGCTAGTTGGACATCAGTTCCATCCTCGGAACCTGTGGTCAGGTCCCTCTTATGTAGTGCTTACATATACATCTTCCAAATGCAGTTTTTAAAACACACAAATACCAACTTGCCTCGAAAGATTTTCCAGTTTCGATTTTGCAAATTCCAGACTTTTTCTCTCCACGTGTTCATGTGGTGTGTGTGCCAGCAGTTCATGCAATGTTATTATATATCGCGGAATCTAAAATCGTACAACAGAGAAAGACATAAAGTTGGTGAGAAACAAAATATACAATCGCTCGTAACAACACGCATGCATAGATTCTGCTAGGAGCAAGCATCATGCATTTAGCACCAATGGTTTATTTTAATAGAACATTCTGTGACAAATCCCATGAACGTCTCCACTTGATGCGTGCAATACCATTTGTTGTCTGGGTATCGTTAGTCCCAGAGGCAGTGTCAACACTAGTTTCTTAGGTGATCTGAATAAGAACTAAATCGCTTGCAACAATATCAATGGTGAACACAGCTCTTACTCTTTTGAATGCCATTTCAGAAATTCTCAGGCATGCTCCTGACATGATGACAACCAACCTCCATGGGAGGAAAGTACATTCAGCCCAGGAATAAATGACTGGATAAATTAAAATGTAAAATATCGTTGTTAGACCCATAGAGACAGCTGCAAATTCATGGCCCAAAGATTGATGACAAAATAACGACAAGGCTAATAATGTTCTCCATCATTTAAGTGAGAATGCCTTAGCACCTTCAGCAGATACATGATTAAACACAGACATCCATGTCAGAAATGCTTCACTCCTTATTTAGTTTTATGAAAATGGCATATCACTGCCTCACTCTCAATTCAAATACAGGAGGAAGTCATCATAGAACCCCTACAGTGCAGAAGGATGCCATTTGGCCCATCGAGCCTGCACCAACAACAATCCCACCCAGGCCCTACCCCATAGCCCCACAAATTTACTCTGCTAGTCCCCCTGACACTAAGGGTCAATTTACCATGGCCAATCAACCTAACCCACATATCTTTGGACTGTGGGAGGAAACTGGAGCACCCGGAGGAAACCCACACAGACACGGGGTGAACGTGCAGACATCACAGACAGTGACCCGAGTCCGGAATTGAACCTGCGCCCTTGGCACTATGAGGCAGCTAATCACTGTACCACCGTGCCACCCAAAGTCCCTCTTCTTGAACACAAAGATACCACAGAAAGTTAAGTCATCTTATATTTAAGGTCTTTTTTTAAGTGGTGTGATGTGTCAATTTTTGCCAACCAACTTCTCAGATACTGAAAATTAACTAATACAAGTGTGGTATCTCATTCCTTCAGATTTTATTGGTTTCAGGTGCTTTTACAATTTTTTAGAAATGTTTTCTTTGTTCTTTTTTTTCCATTCTCTTATATTTTCTTGTTCAGATCTTGCACTGTATTTCAATCTGATTGGTCGAGGAGACACACAGTTGTTTGCCCTGTTCTGCAATTGCCCTGTAGATGGTGCTGCAATGCTTGCATCGCACACTTCCAGCAATCTGCCCCACAGAATATCACAGGTTAAACACGCAAGGGTTGGGCACCTTTTGTTGTCGGGTTTGGGCCCATATGTTTGGAGTCCTGCCCATTGATAATACAACTCCAGCATGTAAGAGGAGAAAATATGATTTGATAATCAACAATATAGAATCTCTACAGCGCAGAAGAAGGCCCTAGGGTCAATTTAGTATGGCCAATCAACCTAACTCGCACATCTTTGGAGTGTGGGAGGAAACCGGAGCAGATTCACACAGACACAGGGAGAACGTGCAAACTCCACACAGTCACCCGAGACCGGAATTGAATCTAAGTCCCTGGTGCTGTGAGGCAGCAGTGCTAACCACTGTGCCACCGTGCCACCCAGTGAGCCATTTGTTTTATATTTGCCTGAGCAACACACCAGGATCAAAAACAAAGTTGGGCACAGGTGATCATTTCTGCTTAACTTCTCCAAACAAGATTCTTTGACTCCACAGGTTCTAAAAATGTGGTGTCAGTGCGAGCCCTTAGTGCATTATGGTCAAGCAACTCCACAGAAAAACTGGACAGCCACACACCACACAATCCAGGCCAATGCGTGTGGGTGTGGTATTCATCTACATCATGGCAGTCATACACAAAGAAAATAAGAGAATAATTTCATCAGATGCTCCGGTTATAATTCCTTGTGCAAAATATTGAAATTACTGGGGGACAGTTTTCACCTTCAACGTCTGGGTGGTTCTCTGGCAGAGCAAACTGCCCATATGTTTCAAGTAGAAACTGCACAATTTTGAAATCAACGAGATGAAAATTGGACGTTTCCTTAAATGGATGGGAGGTTGTGAAGGTGGAAATGACCCCTACTGTGTAGGAAAATTTGCATACAAATGCATGATATGTTCATATCAGATTTATTTCCATGATCTTAACAGACCAATCAACCCACTTATTGCACTGGTGAAATAGTGACAAAGGGGTTTTGACACCAATACATTAATTTTTGCACAGTGTAATTTTGAGGCCAATGATAGTACATTGGAAAGTTGGGTTTTTGGAGTGGAGTGGCACAGTGGTTAGCACTGCTGCCTCACAGCGCCAGAGACCCGGGTTCAATTCTAGCCTCGGGTGACTGTCTGTGTGGAGTTTGCACTTTTGCCTCGTGTTTGCGTGGGTTTCCTCCGGGTGCTCCGGTTTCCTCCCACACTCCAAAGATGTGCGGGTTAGGTTGATTGGCCATGCTAAATTGACCCTTAGCTTCAGGGGGATTAGCAAGGTAAATGTATGGGGTTATGGGAATAGGGCCTGGGTGGGATTGTGGTCGGTACAGACTTGATGGGTCGATTGGCCTCCTTCTGCACTGTAGAGATTCTATGAATAATACTGCAATGAATGATAATGTAACTAATGGAAACAAAAACAGTCTTTCCTTGTTGCATTGGAAAAGGTAATGAGGCATCACGATGATCATCTTCAACCCATGAACCCCCTCAGTCAAGAGACCTACGTTTTATTAAGTTGGTCAAATTTTGTCACACGGTAAAGGCAACGGAGTCAAGTACCGGGGCTTTATGGAGTCTTGCAATCCAGAGGTCCACACTTGACACCCTACATGGCTATATGTGTAACTGATAGGTTATCCCAAGTGAAATTTTACCTGAAACATGGGATAGGTAAGAAAGGTCTCCAGCATCCGCCCCTCACACGCTGGATTTGATTCATATTGTTTCAGCAGCTTGTCGAAATCCCTGTTTTGCTTACAGTTTGCTAATACCTGCAGGCTGTACTGGTGGTTCCTGACAAACTCTTGATAAATATTCAGCATTGGTAATAAAATGTCAAACAAGTCCGCTGAAAAAAGAGAAACAAAGTCAACAAATTTAATCACAGTGGCTGTTCGGCACACTTATAATGGCGACTGCAGGAGCAACGTTACTCGGTATCCATAGAAACAAGATGATCTGCACAATCTTAATATTTTCTAACTCTGTAACCACTAGAGAATACTTACTTATATCCTAGTCTATCTGAAATACTTAATTGAGATGTGATTTCCTAAGTCGTTCAGCTTTCATTTAAACTACAACCTGCTGTCGTTTTGTTCTTTCGAGGAACCTCACAGTTTTTTTTGTTGGAAAGAAAATGGATTGCCATACCTGATTAACACCACAGCTTCTAATCAGCAAACAGGATGTCATAAATCCTGCCTAAAAGAATGTTGTGACTTTGTGTAGAGCAGCAAAAATATAGCATTAACTCTAGGCTGCCTGGAAACATCTAAAATTTATTTTGCAGTGCATCAGAAGGAATTCTGTCCATTTTGTCCTGATAAAGTAACAAAACCGGTTAGAGGGACCTATCCCCTCATGGTATGATACAATGCAGAAGGAGGCCATTCGGAGGTTGACATTCTAGGACATGTTGAGATAAAAAGGAAGGAGGTATTGGCGGTTTTGCAAAACATTAAGGTGGACAAGTCCCCAGGGTCAGATAGGGTCTATCCCAGAATACTGAGAGAGGCAAAGGAAGAAATTGCTGAAGCCTTGGTCAAAATCTTTGTATCCTCTTTAGCCACCGGCGAGGTACCAGAGGATTGGAGAGTAGGTAACATTGTTCCTCTGTTTAAGAAGGGCAGAAGAGACTATCTGGGAAATTACAGGCCTGTGAGCCTTACATCAGTGGTGGGAAAATTATTGGAGAAGATTCTTAGGGACAGGGTGTACTCACATCTGGAAGAGAATAAGCTTATTAGCAATAGGCAGCATGGTTTTGTGAAGGGGAGATTGTGTCTCACAAACTTGATTGAGTTCTTTGAGGAAGTGACAACAAGAAAGATTGATCAAGGTAGGGCAGTGGATGTTGTATACATGGATTTTAGTAAAGCCTTTGATAAGGTTTTTCATGGCAGGCTGATACAGAAGGTGAAGTCATATGGGATCCGAGGTGAGCTGGTAAGATGGATACAAAACTGGCTTGGGCATAGAAAGCAGAGAGCAGCATTGGAAGGGTACTTTTCTAACTGGAGGTCTGTGACAAACGCTATTCCACAAGGATCAGTGCTGGGGCCTCTATTGTTTATAATATATATAAATGATTTGGGGGAAAATGTAGGTGGTCTGATTAGTAAATTTGCAGATGATACAAAAATTGTGGGAGTAGCGGATAGTGAGGAGGATTGTCAGAAGATACAGCAGGATATAAATCGGCTGGAGACCTGGGCCAAAAGATGGCAGATGGAATGTAACCTGGACAAATGTGAGGTGATGCGATTTGGAAGGTCTACTGCAGAAGGAAAGTATACAGTAAATAGCCCTTAGAAATATTTGCATACAGAGGAATCTAGGTGGGCAGATCTACAGTTCCCTGAAGATGGCAACTCAGGTGGACAAGGTGGTCAAGAAAACATATGGAATGATGGCCTTCATCGGTTAGGGTGTTGAGTGTAGGAATTGGAAAATCATGTTGCAGCTGTCTAAGACTTTGGTTAGGCTGCATTTGGAGTATTGTGTACAATTCTGGTCACCACACTACCAGAAGGATGTTGATGTGTTGGAAAGGGTGCAGAAGAGACTTAACAGGATGCTGCCTAGTTTGGAGGAGATGGACTATGAAGAAAGGTTGAACAAACTTGGATTGTTTTCATTGGAGCATCAGAGGATGAGGGGGGACCTGATAGAGGTTTACAACATTATGACAGGCTTGGATAGAGTGGATAGTCAGAGTCTTTTTCCCAGGGTCGGAGGGTCAATTATCATGGGGAATAGGTTGAAAGTGAAAGGGGGAAAGTTTAAAAGGGATGTAAGGGGCAAGATTTTCACACAGAGGGTGGTGAATGCCTGGAATGTGCTGCCGGAGGAGGTGGTGGAAGCAGATTCTATAACAACGTTCAAGAGGCATCTGGATAGATACATGAATAGGCAGGGAATAGAGGGATATGGACCATGTAGGGGCAAGAAAATATTAGATTAGAGAGGCATCTGTGTCGGCACAGACTTGGTGGGTAGAAGGACCTGTTCCTGTGCTGTACTATCCTTTGCTCTTTGTTCTGGGAGCCACTCCACATCAAGCATGACTGACCAGGAGTCACTCCCACTCTTACCGCCAGCCAAGTAGACACTCAACCTGTTTGACCGCCTTACGAATGCACCTTCCTTGATCATCAATTCCTGGGTTGGGACTCAGACCTGGAGCTTCTGGCTCAGAGGCAGGGATGCTACCCATTGCGCCACAAGACTTCCAGTTCACTTTCTCCAGTCTCCTTACTCATTCCCCCTTATCTCACTTTAAAGCTTCAACTCCATTCCCTCAGTTCTAACTCTGACATGACCAACAAATCTGTTGAGAAAAAAGGGGGTCAGTGCTGTATCATAGAAGAAAGAACTCATATCGTGCTGAGGTCAATCATGAACTCCCTGATGACTCCTCCTATCTCCCTATGGATCACGTCTCCAGCATCCAACTATTTCTGACTGTGATCGTCTCACCTCTCCTGGAGTGATCCTCACTCCGCTGCTCTCAACAACTCTGCACAGCACCTCCTTCTCAAGGTGCACACTGTAATAAGTCCTCAGAGATGGAAATCCCTTCACCAAAATTCCTTTACTTACAAGATCCAACACACTATACAGAGCACTCTCAATATGCAGTCTCCATCTGGAGTGCCAGAGGAACTGACGCTCCTGTTTAAATACAGAGCATGGGGCTCCCTGATTGGACCATTAATTAGGCCCTTAATCAGGGAGTTCATATTCCAGCAGGCCAACCTCAATCGCCTGATTAAAATCATTACACACACGCAGGACTGTCCTCATAGAGCATGTCTTTCACTTTCCTTCTGTATCACTCAGCTAAGTTCCTCTCAACTCAACAAACCTTTCTTTATTCACTTTGCCCAGCCCCTAGAACCGTAACTCCATAGATACCCTGGCTACATTAGCACTTGCAAATTCTCTAGCCCCATACGCCTTAGGAACAATAGGGTCTGCTTCTACATTCAGCAGCCGATGATTATTTTTCCACTAAAATAACGAGGCAGAAAATCACAAGGCAGCAGGAAATTTGGCCATTTCATTTTTACAAGAGCTCCTTCTGAAAATGAGCCTGAAGTAGCAGACTGCAATTAGTGCAGGGTCACTCCCACTCAACAGAATTCAGTAGCCAGCATGTAAACTTGACCTTTTGTGAAAGTGTATAAAACACATCATGAATATATCAACACAGTTATTACAGCCTATTCGAACATTCACTAATGCTTTTGTTGTGCATCATAATCTCCACAATACACACATCAAAATCCAACACTTTGCCGATTAGTGATGTCAGTGTTAGCCTGAAGGAACACCAATCAGTGAGTGGCTGTGACTGAGAGACACATTTCTAAATGTTAGTGTTAATCTGGAAAATAGTCAAGATCCACACTAAGGGCACCACCAAGGCTGAAAAGAAATGGACAGAGCTGAAACAGTGGTTATAAGACCCAAGATTTGTGTCTTAAAGGCTCAAAGAGGATGAAAACTGAGGGAAGTGAGTGTGAGCTGTTCCCTGGTTCTCCGACTAGAATGAGTACAAACTGTGACTGATCAACCTTGATTTCAACACAAGGAAAATTATGTAGAAGGGTGTGTTTAGAACAGAAGTAAATATTTAAGAGGAGTATTCATTTTAAAAAGTATCAATAGAATCATAGAACTCCTACAGTGCAGGAGAGGCCATTTGGCCCATCGAGTCTGCACCTACTCATGATTTGACAGAGTATCTTACCCAGGCCCTCTTCCCCGCCCTATCCCTGTAAACCCACACATTTACTAAGGCTAATCCATCTAACCTTGGGACACTAAGGGGCAATTTAGCATAGCCAATCCAGTAACCTGCACGTCGTTGGACTGAGGGAGGAAACCGGAGCACCCACAGGAAACCCACGCAGACACGGAGGCCATGTGCAAACTCCACACGGACAGTGACCCAAGACTGGAATTGAACCAGGTGCCTGGAGCTGTGAGGGGGCAATGCTAAGCACTGTGCTGTCTAGAAGCTGGAAAGCTAGCTAGAAAGTGGAAGTTAATTGTGATAGAGATAGCGACAGTGAGAGATTGGAAGCTAAAGGCAGTTAGGGGACATCAGAAAGAGGTACTTCTGTAAAATGTGAGCGAAAGAGGCCTGGAACACCGAGCAAGGACACAAGGAGAGCAACTACCAATGATTTCTATCACTCTAAAGTTGTGAGGTCAGTGGGAGGTGCCTTAAAAGCAGATGTTTAATGGACTGGGGACACATCTGCAGCAGCTTGCACTGAGGAGGTCTGAAACACCGATATTTACTGGACTGGAGAGGTACCAGGTCCTCTCACTGCCCCTTCTGCCCAACCCTCAAAAGTAGCAATCAATGCCCCAGTCGCCCTAAGTCAGGGGTCACATGCGATGTGAAGAAAAATCCTCTCAAGTTTCAAGGGTCTAAGCCCTGATTTCAGCCTGGTTCCCAAGTGGGCTCTCTTTTATTCTGTCATTGTGGAACTGATGAGACGAAGCGTACCCCTGTCAATGTAACAGCAAGTCCTGATGGAAAGCAGGTATAAGAACTCCCAATCTCGGTATCCCCTACCCTCGACCCTCTTATATCAATGACCCTTGTAGGAAGGGGCAGACATCCAGAAACAACTGCTGCAACAACTGAGTCATTTCACTTCAATAATGAATATTGATGAGATGAACTAAGAAAGGATTTATAGAATATATGGTTAATATTTCACAGGGGTTATTCTCCAAAATTCTCTCTATTACCAAGAATATCGTTCATCTGGACAAGTGCATCGGAAAATTAGGACACATGTTACACCAGGATTTAAATTAACCGCCAGAAAATAGCACCCAGTGTGAGCTGAGGTTCTCAGATGAATTCTTGGTGGGTGAAATTCCCCGGTAGTTGGAACATTACTCCTCAAAACACACCAATAAATCCACAGAGTGTGCACAATGGCTACAAACCGAGCTTGCTCACTAAAGCTGATTTCCTGCAATTTAGATAGAAAGTTATTTATTTTCTTGATTTGGATCAGAGCATTTGGGCAGGAAGGATATGCTACATCCGTCTGCCTCAGCAGTGCCATCGCAAGTTTAGTTAGTTGCACTCATCAATTATTCTGCTGGCAGCAAGTGTTTTGTTTGTCATCTGTTTTGTGTCATCTATAACATTTATCTTTCTTTGATTTAAGCTGGAAAAGACACTGATGGATTGTAAGTGAATAACACTGTACAATGTCGAGGGACACAGGCATTATAGATGTCATATTAAATTCCAAAAGAGGCTACACTCCTTTCTGGTTCAAAGTGAACTGTTGTGTGAAGCTGTTGCGACTGACAGTGTGACATCTAATAATTGTGATGGTAGATTTTCATCTTTAATATCTGGGTATTGCCTGAGCAGAACACAGAAAGGAAAATCTGCCAGACAGGATCCCACAAAACCCCATCTGTTTTCTGTGTGCAGCCCTCCCAGATATACTTTCCTTCCTATGCTCTGTCCCATGTTAACATCCAACTGCTGTATTAAAATACTCCTATAGTCATATTGGTCAGATACTTTGCATGTGACAAAGTCAAATCAATTATGATATCCTTGTAAGTATAATTATTTATCTAGAATATTGCTGCTCACAATAAATATTCTGTGAAAATATTTGTCCTATCTCCAAAGAGAAAAGGTAATACATTTAACTTTTAATGAAAACCCAACAAGGTTGATGTTAGTTGTCATTGCGCTGTTAACCCCAGTGGCAATATAATTTTAAATCTTTGCATCAGTATAATAAATTCCATTACCTTTAGGGAGCCAACCAACAAATTGTAGCTTGTGTTCAACTATATTTAACATCACTTAGCAACTGATTATTTGCCCGACCAAAGTTAATGGATCATTTAATATTCTGATCTATTTAATGAATGCAATCTATGTTTTCTACATTAACCAGTTCTTACCTAACACCAGTGTCGGCCAATTAGCTATCCGGGCTTTCAGTCCTTGGTAAAATATCTCATGAAGGAACATAATTGTTTCGCTGAAAGAAAATATTTCAGAAAGATAGCATTATAATTTGACCAGCTAAGAGGAACAGGAAGCTATAAACAATAAGCTTCTTGAGTGGCCCAGTGGCAGCACTCTCTTCTAAGTCAGAAAGTCATCACCTCAATCCCAGCAGATACCTGTGCATATAATCGAAGCAGCCACTCCAGTGTAGCACTGCTCCAGTGCAATACTGAGGGAGTGCTGCGCTGCACTGTTAAATGTGATGTTAAACTGAGGCCCCATCGGCTCTCTCCATAAAAGGTCACAAAGAAGGAAAGTATGGGAGATTCTGGTCAACATTTATTTATTAAAAAAGTACATCATGAAAAAAGCAACATGTTACCTGTCAAAGATCTCATTGCTGTTTGGGGAATCTTGTTGTGTGAAAATTGGTTGCTACATTTCCCCATATTGTAACAGTGACTGGGCTTCAAAACATTTCATTTGGGTTGTTGTGTCCATAAGGGTAGTGCTGAACTAAAAGGACTGTGAGTTTGAATTATTTTCTGCTGTTTATATTGAAATCTTTCAGACCTTATGTCTGGTGTGATACAGTCCATTACAGTCCATTTTTGGGCAGCCCGGTGGCACAGTGGTTAGCACTGCTGCCTCACAGCGCCAGGGATCTGGGTTCAAGTCCGGCCTCGGGTCACTGCCTCTGCGGAGTTTGCACGTTCTCCCCGTGTCTGCGTGGGTTTCCTCTGGGTGCTTTGGTTTCCTCCTACAGTCCAAAGATGTGCAGGTTAGGTGGGTTGGCCATTGCCCCTTAGCGTCAGGGGGACTAGCTAGGGTAAATACATGGAGTTATGGGGATAGGACCTGGGTGGGATTGTTGTTGGTGCAGACTCGATGGGCCAAATGCCCTCCGTCTGCACTGTAGGATTCTATGGTTCCTTGTTTAATAAATGATTTATTCTTTATGTTAAAAGTTCATTAGTAAACACTTTTGAATTTGTTCAGTAACAAAACTTTATATAAAAAAAAACAAAGTTAGGATTTATCAAGCCAGGTTTCACCCTAGGATCTGTCCTGGATTAACATCAGCTAGGATCGTAACACGGAAGCATGTCGGAATATTGTGAGGCCACGAAAGGTGCCATTTAAATGCAACGGGGCGAAATTTCCTGTTCCACCTGCCAGGGGAATTGGAGCAGGCGAGGAGCAGACCATGGAAAGGTCTGCTGACCTCAGGCAGGATTTTCCGGTTTCGGGGTGAGCACGGTCGGAAAATCCCACCCAACATCTTTCTTTTATCACAAATCTAACACTGGAGAGAGCAGATATAATCCCCAAATGACAGAAGCTTACAAATAAATGATCAAGTATCAGCATGCTCCATTGAGATATCACAGCCAACCCTGTTTCACCTGCCAACACAATACATTTCAACAGTAACCATCAGATACCAAGTTGGAGCAAGAACCTTGGTTGACTTTTTTTACCCCTTCTTCCAGAATGAGGCCACCCCCTACAATCATCTCATGGTAAGTCTGTTAATTCATCAGGAAACAGGAATTGAACCTGCAACTTTCCTCGTCCACAAGCCTCAGTTCCACATCAAATAATGCACTTACCAAAACAGTCACCCTTTGATGCCCCCTTTGAATATTCTAAGAGGTTCATAACAACTTTTGCGTTCTATGACCAGCTCAACAGAGAGTGAAACCCAAGGAATTATAGACCATTTAGCCCAACTTCTGCTGCTAGGAAATTATGAGAACAAGGATGGAGTAACTGGGCACCTTAAAAATATTCAGTTGGTTAGAGGGAGAGCATGAATTTGTAAAAGGTAGGTCGTGCCTGATAAAACTGATTCAATTATTTTGAAGAGATGACTTATGAAATGGAAAGGGGAGTTTCAGAAGGTATTTGATAAATTCCCCCTTCAGAGACTGTTAGCTTAACTTGAAGCTCAAGGAATTGAAGGCAAAGGGAGAGGATGTCCCAGTGCATTCTGAGGTTGGGGCGCCCTTGCAAAACAGCACCTGAACACTCAGAAGCCAGGCACATTTAGGCAACCACCCCCGCGCTCCCTCCCCCCATCCCCCCCCCCCCCCCCCCCCCCCGCCAAATCGCCCAACTCTCCAAAAAGTGACTGATGTGGGAGCATTGTGGTGCAGAGTATCCAAATTTATCAAAGATAGGAGGCATTTTAAGCAATGTAGATGGAAGCATAAAATTACAAAGAGATGTTGATCAGATTAAGTGAATGAGCAAAATTGTGGCAAATTAATTTTCATGTAGGCAATGCAAAGCCATTCACTTTGGACCTAAAAAGAGTAGATCAGAGTGTTTTCTAAATGGTGAAAATAGTGAAGGTTCAAAGAGACTTGGGAGTCCAAGTGTATAGATCATATTGATATCGTGAGCAGGGTCAGACAATAATCAAGAAGGTTAATGGAATGCTGCTCTTTATAACTATAACATCAAAATACAAAGGGGTAGAGGTTATGTCACAGCTACACAAAGCCTTGCTTAGACCAAACCTAGAGTAGTATGAGCAGTTCCAGGCACCACATGTTAAGAAGAACTCACTGGCCTTGGAGGGAGTGCAGATAGGTTTTCCAAAATTACACCTGGATTCCAAGGGGAGGTTACACAAAATAGATATTCCCTTAAATTTAGAAGTGATTTGATCAAAGTTTTCCAGATATTGTGTTGGATTTTTATCAGGCTGGGGAGACTTTGCAGACCAAACTATGTCCCTCCAACCACCCTCATGACCCCTCATGCTGTCCATGCTGACCTATACCCCTTCACCCACCCCCAATGACAACTCATTCCCTCCATGTCAACCTATGGCATTTAAGATAAATGAGAAAAGTACTCACCGACCAATCACTCATCACTGAAATCATTCTGATAAATCTCCTCTGCAACCTTCCTAAAGCGTGGTGACCACCAGAACTGGATGCAAAACCCTAGTTATGGCCTAACCAGAGCTTTATAAAAGGTTCAGCATAACTTCCCTTTTTTTGTATTTATGAAGTCTAAGATCCCCAATACTTCTTTTAAGTATAAAGTTTATTAGTGTCACAAGTAGGTTTACATTAACACTGCAATGAAGTTACTGTGAAAATCTCCTAGTCGCCACACTCCGGCGCCTGTTCAGTTCCACTGAGGGAGAATTTAGCATGGACAATGCACCTAACCAGCATGTCTTTCGGACTGTGCGGAGAACCCGGAGGAAACCCATGCAGACACGGGGAGAATGTGCAAACTCCACACAAACAGTCACCCAGGGCTAGAATCGAACCCAGGTCCTTGGCGCTGTGAAGCAGCAATGCTAACCACTGTGCCACCGTGTTGTCCCACTAATACTCTCTAACTTTACTAATACTCTCTCAGTATTTCCTGCCACCATCAAAGATCTTGCATATGAACCCCCATGTTCCTCTATTACTGCAGGCTCTTTAGAAATGTGCCAATAAGTCTATTTTGCCTCTCCCTAACCCTTCTGGCAAATGCGTCCTCTCATACTTCTCTGGATTACATTCCGCATGCCACTTGTCAACTCATTTGGCTAGTCTACATCATTCTCATCGTTTGTTTAAATTCCAAGTCTGGTCCCGTTAGCAAATTTTGAAACTTTACTCTGTATTCTATATCCAAGTCATACATATAAAACAATGTTACTAGCTCTGACCCTTGGGGAATATACTGTCCACCCTCCTCACATCTGAAAACAACCATTCACCATTGTTTTTTGTCAGTAAGTCATATCTAAGCTGGCCCCTGCCTCTTATTCCATGAGCCTCAATTTTGTTAACCAGCCTTAAAATCCAGCATCTCCTGCATTCCCTTCATCAACCTTTTCTATTGCTTCATCAAAAAAGTTCAATTAGATTCGCCAAACACAATATGTCTTTAATAGAAATATGTAAAGGAATACAGAAATTGGCCAATTAGCCCAACAATCAGCTTCAGTATTTATCCTCCACATGAATGTTCCCAGATCCCTAAAACCCTGTCACTCTATTCCCAATCTAATTTTGAATGGTGTCACCCTCAACCACTAATTTTGGAAGTGAATTCTGCACTCACATCTCACAACATTTCTTCGTCCTAAATCACTTCGAGTTTCACTGGAAAGACAGAGGCTGAGGCATGACCTGCTAGAAGTCTACAAAACTATGAGGGGCATAGATAGGTTGGAAAGTCAGAGGCTTTATCTCAGGGTGGAAGAGTCGACTACAAGAGGGCACAGGTTTAAGGTGAGAGGTGATAAGTTTAGAATCATAGAATCATACAGCACAGAAAAGGCCCTTTGGTCCACCAAGTCCGCACGACACAGGTTTACTTGAGAAAGGATATACTGGCACTGGAGGGGGTGCAGAGGGGATTCACGAGGTTGATTCCGGAGTTGAGAGGGTTGGCTTATGAGGAGAGACTGAGTAGACTGGGGCTATACTCATTGAAATTCAGAAGAATGAGGAGAGATCTCATAGAAACATATAAGATTATGAAGGGAATAGATAAGATAGAAGCAGGGAAGTTGTTTCCACTGGCAGGTGAAACTAGAACTAGGGAGCATAGCCTCAAAATAAGGGGAAGCAGATTTAGGACTGAGTTGAGGAGGAACTTCTTCACACAAAGGGTTGTGAATCTGTGGAATTCCCTGCCCAGTGAAGCAGTTGAGGCTACCTCATTGAATGTTTTTAAGGCAAGGATAGATAATTTTTTGAACAGTAAAGGAATTAAGGATTCTGGTGAGCGGGCGGGTGAGTGGAGCTGAGTCCATGAAAAGATCAGCCATGATCTTATTGAATGGCGGAGCAGGCTCGAGGGGCCAGGTGGCCTACTCCTGCTTCTAGTTCTCATGTTTTTATATTCTTATATTCTTAGGTTTAGGGGAGACGTGCGGGGAAAGTTTTTCACACAGAGGGTGGTGGGTGTCTGGAACGCACTGCCAGTGGAGGTGGTGGAAGCCGGCACGTTGTCAATGTTCAAGGTGTATCTTGATAGACATGTGAATGGGAAGCGAACAGAGGGATAGAAACTGCGTATAGGTGCAGGCTTGGTGGGCCGAAGGGCCTGTTCATGTGCTGTATTGTTCTTTGTTCTCTGTTGAATTTGATTCTATAAATTCCTTGTTTTGGATCCCTCAATGGCTGGAAACAGTGTGCTTTTATCTACCCTCTCCTATTCTTCCTTACTTGTAAACACTTCTGCCCTACTCTCCCACAGTTTCTGCCGTTCAAATGAAAAAAATAACATTTCAAGTTTTTCTTCATGTTCATATTTTCCCATGCCAGGCAGCAGTAAAATGAACCTTTATTGTACCATCTCTAAGAGCTTCAGTAAACTTCCTATAGCATGGAGCCCAATACTTGTACTCCAGCTTATTAAGGTTACATGTCAGCTTATCGACAGTACTTGGCTTTTAGTTGTTAGCAGTGTCTCGGCGGATAGCTTGCTAATCTCTTAAATGAGAACCTTGTAGATTCAAGCTCCAGCTCCAGAAATTTCTGTTTGTAATTCTCAAGCAAGACCTTATTCTGTGAAAAGGCTGGGCAGCACAGTGGCACAGTGGTTAGTACTGCTGCCTCACAGCGCCAGGGGCCTGGGTTCAATGTCGGCCTCTGGTCACTGTCTGTGTGGAATTAGTACGTTCTCCCCGTGTCTGCGTGGGTTTCCTCCCAGGTGCTCCGGTTTCATAGAATTCCTACAGTGCAGAAGGAGGCCATTCGGCCCATCGAGTCTGCACCCAACAACAATCCTACCCAGGCCCTATTCCCATAGCCTGCTAATTACCCTGCTAATCCCCCTGACACTAGGGTTAATTTTAGCATGGTCAATCAACCTAACCCGCACATCTTTGGACTGTGGGAGGAAATCGGAGCACCCGGAGGAAACCCACGCAGACACAGGGAGAATGTACAAACTCCACACAGACAGTGACCCAAGGCTGGAATTGAACCTGGGCCCCTGGCGCTGTGAGACAGCAGTGCCAGCCACTGTGCCACCATGCTGCCACAGTCTAAAGATGTGCAGCTTAGGTGGATTGGCCATGGTAAATTGTCCCTTAGTGTCAGGGGGATTAGCAGGGTAAATGTATGGGGTTACGGGGATAGGACCTAGGTAGGATTGTTGTTGGTACAGGCTCGATGGGCTGAATGGTCTCCTTCTGCACTGTAGGGATTCTGTGATAATCAGAGCAGCTTGTGTGCAAATGTATATTGATGCAATTAAATACTTAGGAGGCCGTTTGTTCTTGTACTTATGTGCAACATTTAAGAGAAGATGCTTAGTCCAAAATTTATTCAATGTAATTAAATAGGATTTCCAGGTACAAGTAAGTATTCCCATGACGACGCGCGTCTTTTGCCAAATACCTGTTGAGGAAAATGCTGCTGACATCATCATGATTGATGGGGGGCTTCTTTGAGCTGGCAGCCATGCGCAGGGGCCTCAGAAAGCAGTTAACCAGGATGTACAACTGCTGTACATACTCCGACTCTGCCTCCACCATGTTGAAGACGATTTGGTTCCTTTTCCTCATGCTCTCTGCATGTGGGGAGCAAATGTAATCCTGGACAATCGTCTTCCATTTCCTCCTACAGAGCCAGCCCCTCATGAAACTCTGAACCTGTAAGTATCAATGAGAGAAACAAAAAAACAAAAAACAAAGGTGGCTGAAGAAGTGTTAGTGACTGCACACCTACACGGAATAATCCTCCCTCAGCAAAGAGCACCACTGTTGCTTTATTTCACAGACTGGCTAATTATATTTTGCCGCATCCTTGACTGGTGCTTTGCCATGCTACGAGCATATCACCTTTCTATTTTTGTCACTGAAAACATGAACTGTGGAAACTATTGAATCTTGTAATTGACATTTCTGCTGATAACGTTCATTTAATATTTTTGGGCAGGCAATCAGGAAATTTTGAAGATGGATATAAATGCCTGCAGATTTAAAAGAAAATATAATTGCCACATTTTCCTTCATTCATTAAATTTAGCAAAGACTCATATTCTGTGACTCTCGTCAAACCCTAATCTGTTAAAAACTTAATGTCTTGTGGGGATCCCCCGGTCAACTTTTGTAACCTTGGTGGAAGATTTGAAAAATCCCCCAGTACAGAGGTATCTCCAGAAGCTTCTCTCTTCCCTGCCTTTGATGGATATTAAGGGTAACTGGGGTCTTCACTGCGTCAGTAACTCGCTAACAGTGGGTGGAGTTTGTTGCCCGTGTCCACCATAAACGGCGACATAGGCGCAAAATCCCGTGAGATTCGGGAAACGAGATTCTCACCGGCGAGATCTTGGTCCCACTTTTCCCTGCCCCTCTCCGGTGGCGTTACGAGGTTCCCGCCCTCACTCAAATACATTTTAATACATCTGACTATTATTGACGGGCTTCCCTGCCACATGATCCTCCCTCACTGGTGATGCACCATCAATTTACGAGGACTCCAACGAGTGAGTGAAATACAACAGGCTTTTAATCGCAAAGAACTGGAACACACCCTTGTAGTCAGCCTGGCCCAGACTGAGGCAGAGGGGAGGAACTGTTACCTTTATACCTCGATCAGGTGAAAAGGGAGGAGTCTCAGGTCAGGCATACAACATGTAGTTACAGTGGGTCACCACAACTGGATAATCATACCTCACCAATGTGACATCATGAGGTTTACAATGGCTTTACAAGAAAAAGATTCAGTGCTCCTGTCACCACTCCCTGGCACAGGTTGGCACTGCCTCCTGGCACAGGTTGACATTGCCAACCTGGCAGTGCCAACCTGTGTCAGTGGCAGGCCCTCCAGAAAGCCCCGGGGGGGGGTTCCCTTTATGTGTGGTTGGTGGGGGGAGAAGGACAATACCTGTGAAGTGGGAGGGATTGCATTAAGTGGCAAGAAATCTAGTCTGAAAACCTGACTGTGCATCTGCAGAGATACACGCCGTTTTCAATCAGAGCTTGCCACTCTGACAAATCATGGTAAAATCCCACCCAACATGGCGTTTCAAGTCCGTATGACTCTTCTTCAGGATTATGTTTATCCCTGAAAAAGAGACGTTCAGGGCAGAATTTTCCTGTCCCACCCACCACGGGAATCATAGCGGGCGGGGCCAGACCATGCAAAGGCCCGATGACCTCAGGTGGGATTTTCCAGCCTTGGGGTGAGCATGGCCGGAAAATCCCGCCCACAGACTCGAAACATTAACTCGATTTTCCCGCGACACAGATGCTCACGACCCGCTGAGTTTTTCCACCATTTTTTTGTTTTTGTTTCAGACTCCAACATCTGCACTATTTTGCTCTAACAGTGAGTTGTTAGAAAGAGTATTCACATTTTGTTTACGTATATGAAAATATTAAGTTAGCTTGCAGTAGTTTCAGGCGCTACATGTGATAACTGCTTACAGGATCACACACACACACACACACATGGAGGATGGATTGAGAAACAGAGAGAAAACAGCAAACCACCTGATGACACACTTGACAAACCCTTTGATGATTGCTCAGACGCTAAACACCTATAGCAAACAAGCATCATGTTACATCTTCCCCCTCAAAAGTAAAAGGATATACTATCTCCTATTTCGAAGAGCAAGAAAAGAAACACACACAGTGGAACTCATTTAACCAAAGCCAAACATAAAATCACGCAGGTGCCAAACAAACAGAATGAGCTGTAATCAAGGTGGAAGCTGGCGCTTACCTCCAGATCATCAACTGGTGGTGATTTTTAAAAAAACAAAATACTGTGGATGCTGGAAATCTAAAATAAAACAGAAAATGCTGGAAAAACTCAGCAGGTCTGGCTGGCATCATCTGTGGAGAGAGAAACAGAATTAACGCTTCAAGTCCAATATGACTCTTCTTCAGAGCTCTGAAGTTGGCAGCTGGCACTAGGAGCTGCTATCCTTTGAATATTGAAAACCCTGGGACAATTAGTTCATCTTGAAAGTCAAAATAAAGGTGGAAGCACTCAGAGAACTCTGACCAGTCTTCAGTTTTGTCGTATGAAGTAAGAAGTAAAGTTTATTTATTAGTCACAAGTAAGGCTTACATTAACACTGCAATGAAGTTACTGTGAAATTCCCCTAGTCGGCACACCTCGGCGCCCATTCAGGTCAATGCTGGTTCAGCACCTAACCAGCATATCTTTCACACTGTGGGAGGAAACCGGAGCACCCGGAGTAAACCCACGCAGACACGGGGAGAACGTGCAAACTCCACACAGACAGTGACTCAAGTAGGAATCGAACCCGGGTCCCTGGCGCTGTGAGGCAGCAGTGCTAACCACTGTGCCACCGTGCTGTATAATAACACCCTGTTGTTTCTGAATCAGGTCATCCGTTGCAATCTGATTCAGTTGTTGTGAACATGAATCTCCAACTGCAAGTGATTCTCAACGAATCACAGGTGTTATTATTTGGCAGGAGGTTTGCACTGTGCAGTGCATCTGCTGGGATCATCTTCACCTTTTTCTTGTATGATCCTTTCATACAGAGGTTTTGGAGTTGTAACAGCATTCTTTGAAGTCTCTTAGTGCATTGTTTAATAATTTGACAGCTATTGATTCTAATGGATGATGAGCTGTTTCAATATTCACCACATTCCAGCCATAGATATAAGCCTCAAATTTAGCACAGACAAATTTATTGTCAATCTGTGTGAATCTCATCTCTGTTGCTGTTAATCATAGAATCATAGAGTTGCTCCAGTGCAGAAGTAGGCCATTTGGCCCATCGAGTCCGCACTGACTCTCCGACAGAGCATCTTACCCCGCTAATCCCCCTAACCTACACATTTTGGGACAGTAAGGGGCAATTTAGTTTGGCCAATTAACCTAACCTGCACCTCTTTGGACTGTGGGAGGAAATAGGAGCACCCGTAGGAAACCCATGCAGACACAGGGAGAATGTGCAAACTCCTCACAGATTGCCACCAAAGGCTGAAATCGAACTTGGGCCCTGGTGCTATGAGGCAGCAGTGCTAACCACTGTGCCACCATGCCAATTAGATACTATTAAACAAGAGTTAGCAGATCCCAGGGAATGTCTATAGATTGTCTAAGAATCAAGTCCCACGTTTAGAGAGCGGTCCAACGATCATGGTGTAGGGAGGTTAATACATAGGATTGCGGGGATAGGGCAAGAGTGGGCCCGAGTAAGAGCCTCTGTTGGAGAGTTGGCACAGAATCGATGGGCCGAATAGCCTCCTCCTGTATGAATTCTATGAATTCTATGATCTAAACAGATTATAGAGTAAGCAAGTTGTTCATTAGGCATGATTTCAACCAATCTCTTGAGGGTTGAACACATGATTGACTAGTTTCAGTGATACATCATCATTTACATCATTTATTAGCATATCCCGTCTGTTAACCCCTTAGACCACACCTTCCCCAAGTATGCTATCCTACTTTTTAACAACAACATGAAACTATGAGCAGGATTTTATAGCCTCGCTCGAGCGAGACCGGAAATTCCTGCCCAAAGTCAAAGGACATTTCTGTTGTCTGCCCCTTGCCCACTCCGATTCTGTGGCAGGCAAGGCAGTAGAATGCCGGCATATATCTAAGTATTTACATTACATTTCTGTAACTCCCTCTTTTTACAATTCCAGATTCTGCTCAATTCCAACTCTTTCCCTCCCAAATCGCAATGCTGGGCCGGATTCAGTATTCTCGGCCCTTAGGGGAGATATCATGGAAATATGGAAATTCCTTTAGCATCACCTGCAAAATTGGTCATTTTATCAGTAATGCAGTCAGCATAACTGGAAAGCTGAGTGTAGGTTTCAGGATGACTGAACTGCAAGGATAAAGAAGTCTTGTGAACAAAAGACTGACCCAGAGGTGAAAACTGAAGAGAATCAATCTTTGTGCTTCTGGGGCCATAAGAGAAGAACCCAGGGCACCCTAAAGAACTTGTGGTTCCCTCAAAGGACTTTAGGAAGAAACATCAGAAGCGAAATGATCCTTAACTGCAGGAAAGGCTATCACAATTTTACCTTCCACTGCTGTTTCAGAGGTTGAAAAGGCATTAGAGATCTGAGATTTCAATGAACTGAGACAACAAAGGAAAAAAATGACCAACTTCCTGTAAGACTGTCAGGAAAAGATGATTTCCCAATGATTTTTTGCGAGGACCATCTACTTTCTGTAGGCCGTGGTATGAGGGCCACGTTTTTCTCTGTGGAGGTGACATCACTATAGGCAATGGGAAGGATCACTGAGAATATGGAGACGTGACATCCTCACCTTCTGTGGTGAGAGAAATTTCCTGTTGACAATCAGCCCCGAGACCGGGCTGCTGCACAGAATTCTGCAGCTTCAGAAGTGCTAAAGCTTCTGCCACAGCTTCTGTGCTGACCTCCAGTTCTGAAGAGCAAAACTTTAACTCTTCTTCTGAACTGAAGAATGGGTGCTAATGGACTTTCATCCTGGGAAGATACCAGCTCTTTAGCAATGTGATCCTCCATGGATCTTAACTTTAACTCAGGCAAAACATTCTCTCTGGAAGATCCCTCATGATCAACAAGAGCCAAAATAAGCAAAAATCAGTAGATTCACTGGAATGAAGTTCTGAACGATGCTCAGCCACTAAAAGCACATCTGATTCTTCTAATAAGACAAAAGATACTTCGTAAGGTGCATCCCATCAATGGGAAAACTAAATCCTTCTCTAGACCCTCAACCTCACGAGATCACTCAATACTGCAAGGGATTCTTCTTCATCACTCTCGAGGCAGAGCCAAATCAGGTCTAGATGGAGATGCCTTCTGTATTCTGGCTGCAGTCCCTTCTGTATCCTCCACCTCTGGCCTTACTTTATGAAGAACGGAGAGATTTATAACTTACTTGGAACTGCCCTGGGTCTAGTGGATGGCGTCTCTGTGAAAGAAAGGAACTTACTGCTGAGTATGTAAACTTCTTCTGCTCCTAACAGCCAAATTACCTCAGCATCTAAGGTTAGGTGAATTGGCCATGCTAAATTGCCCCTTAGTGTCAGGGGAATTAGCTAGGGTAAATGCATGGGGTTATGAGGATAGGGCCTGGGTGGAATTGTGGTCGATACAAATTCAATGGGCCAAATGGCCTCCTTCTGCATTGTAGGGTTCTATGATTCTATAAAACGGTTGAAGATTGTTGCATGAATGACAGCGAGTCCTTCAAATGATGAGCATCGTCTGTTTTTTCAATGATTTCTAGAAGTTTCCCAACATTGACACTCAACAAGGATGTATGTGTATTGTGAAGAATGTGGAGAGAATCATTGATCCCTGTAGCTGAAAGCAGCAATAATCCTACCCTGGATTGGAAGGTCTGTGCCCACCAGGACCTGGTAACTTGATGCATAAAGGATCATTGGCTGAAGTCGGTGAGGGTGATTTGCTAATATGTTAACAGTCGCGCTCCAGTATCAATTTTAAAAGAAGTATCAAAGTCTTGAACTTGTACTGTAACTGGCCAATTGTCTGGATTAAGACTATTTGCCTCCCCTAGGAACTCTAGACGCTTGCCGTTTCTGGATTTTCCACTTCTTGGAAGGAATGTGTTTCATAAATACTTGCTGGTCTGAAAATTTGACTAAACTTTCTGGATTTACAGAAATGCTTGACATATCCAGTTTTGCCTCAGTGGAACATTCCAAACCTCTGCTGGGCAGCCTTGGCGTCTATGCTGGGTTTTCGCACCATGATGCAGGCATTTCAAAATGGCTACCGGCATGGAGAGTCCTGGCATTTCCGTTTGTTTGGCAGGCTTTCTTACAGGTGGGGCCATTGCTCATGGGCTTACCCAATCAGTGCAGTCACATGAAGCCTCAGTGTTGCCATGAATTATAACCGAAATAATAGCTCTAAGCTCAGCCTGTCTCACATACTGGACTGCTTGATCCAATTGGTGTGCAGAAAGTCAAGAGTTTCTCGGTCCAGAACCCCCACTACGACGCAATCACAGATAAACTCAGCCTTGAGTGGCACTTACCCACAAGAATGAATCAGGGAATATAGGCTTGTTAGGAATAATTCAATTAGTTCCCCAAGTTATTGTAAGCGCTGGTTAAAATGTGCTCTTTCCATTACTAAATAATGCTTTGGGATAAAATAGGTTTTAAAGACTTTAATAATGGAATCAAAATCTGTGGTGAATTCCTGCACACACTGCTACTGGACCTAGTGTATAAAGAAAAGAACTAATTTGCAGCCTTGGCTCTTTTTCATGAAGACCTCACTCTGCTCAGTTCCGGAGAACATGTCGTTTCCACAAGTCCCACTGCAGGCCTCTCTGTGGACCCTCGAGGCAGCCAAATGGGCAGAGCAAGGGGAGGGATTGCTCACTATGAACGGTCATTGTTTCCTCATTCCAGTGTGCCTCCACCACCAAAATTTCTCCAGCAGCTTTCTTCACTCTGTGGATCCTTCGATAACACCGATGTGTCTCTTACATCAATGTGCCCATTAATACCGCCATGTTCTGCGAGATTGGGTTCTTCTGCCTTGGACTCTGGGCGTGGAACTTGGTTCTCAGACAGGCTATAGGCACACTCTCTGCTTAACACTTACTTATTAATACTACTTGTAAACGGGTTATAAAGTAGGCCTGTAACTATTAGGCATTATTCCAACCTTTTTTCTCTCTTAGAGAAAGAGCGAGCGAGAGAGAAAGTGAGAGAGAAAATCTAACACATGACTGACTGGTGTCAGCGGTACTTCAGCATCTACGTCATACATTAGCATATCCCATCTGTTAACCCCTTATCCTGCATTAGGTATTGCCAAGAGTTGTTATAAAGATTATCCACTTTCACTCACATATCTAAGAATAACAAGCTAATCTTGCTGTTTACTGGATCAAACTGAGGAGAGAGAAAATGATAGAAAAAAACAAAGAGATCACCTGACAAGAGAGGTGACGGATTCCAAGATGATTTTGCTCAGGTGTTATGCACCCACAACAAACATGCACCTCACGTTGCATTCACCAACATTACCGCAGAGAAGTGGGAGAAGCACTCAGCAAATTCTCAACAGGAGTTTCCATTGACATGCCATTGACGTTATGGCAACCAATTGTGGGAGAGCTTGAGCAAATTCCCTGTGAAAGTTTCAGCACACTGTTCAGCGTGAAAGAACAGAATTTAATGTGAAAAGAAGCTGCCAGAAGAGGTGGTAGAGATGGGTGTCGGCAAGGACAAGTTGGGCCAAAGGGTCTGTTTCCGTGCTGTATATCTCTATGAATATTTTAAAAGTAAAGTCGCCATGGTCCCAGATGACCATAGGCTGTGATTGATGGCGATTCAACCTCAGGTGAGGGGCAAGGTTGAGAAAGCGGGGCCTTCATGAATAACCTCAGCTGGTACGGGAATTGAAGTCATGCTGTTGCCATCACTCTGTATCAGAAAACCAGCTGTCCAAGCAATACATGTATTTACCGCTGCTGTTCACACAATGGAGGGGTACGACTTATATTTCATGATGATGGCCCTGATTTGATTTGATTTGATTTATTATTGTCACATGTATTAACATACAGTGAAAAGTATTGTTTCTTGCACGTTATACAGACAAAACATACCGTTCATCGAGAAGGAAGCGAGAGAGTGCAGAATGTAGTGTTACAGTCATAGCTAGGGTACAGAGAAAGATCAGCTTAATGCAAGGTAAGTCCAGTCAAAAGTCTGACAGCAGTAGGGAAGAAGCTGTTCTTGAGTCGGTTGGTACGTGACCTCAGACTTTTGTATCTTTTTCCCGAAGGAAATAGGTGGAAGAGAGAATGTCCGGGGTGCGTGGGGTCCTTAATTATGCTGGCTGCTTTGTTGAGGCAACGGGAAGTGTAGACAGAGTCAATGGATGGGAGGCTGGTTTGCGTGATGGACTGGGCTACATTCACGACTTTTTGTAGTTCCTTGCGGTCTTGGGCAGAGAGGGAGCCATACCAAGCTGTGATACAACCAGAAAGAATGCTGTCTATGGTGCATCTGCAAAAGTTGGTGACAGTTGTAGTGGACATGCCAAATTTCCTTTGTCTTCTGAGAAAGTAGAGGCATTGATGGGCTTTCTTAACCTGGAATAATGTTGTGGGTACTAATGTACAAACACTTAATGCCCTTGTCTGAATTTCATCCCTACTATTTTAGGGGAGCCAGATTCAAAAGAAATAAAGCAATGCCTTCTGTAAGCTTTGGAGAAAATAATTATCCGCAAATGGGTTAGATGTTTCACATTTGATCATTTAGGTCCCCTATAAATTCAAACTGATTTAGGAACTAAGTGATAAATAATTTAATTATAATTTAGTTATTAGATAATTACATCTAATTTAATCGCGAAATTTAATAATTTAGTTCATGACTAAATAATTTAGAAGCTAAAGGGGTTCTGTTAAGTCACATTAAGCACGTTTTGTTATTTTGCATGGATACATATGACGGTATACAACATTAGATCTTAACAAATCATTGAATAACTTGGTGCGACTCCTGCTGAATATAAAGGAGGTGAAATTGTTCCATGCCCACAGTGCAAAATGTGCCAGTTTTTATTTTCCATTGACTTGGAAAAGATTTTTTAAGTTCAACCCAGGTAAAAACAGCAGTGAGACAGAAATAAGTCTTCAAAATAGTATAAGCTATCATTTTGTGATCTTCAGTGAAGAGAAGATTGATCCCAGTGAAAAATCAGCAGCCGATTTGCTGCAAGCCTGTTTCAGGTTGTTGGTATCGACTAACTTCACCCTCACAATGTATTACCAATAGAAGGATAAATGCTGCAATAGTATTTGATCCACTAGATGGAGTGCTCACCAATACAGTGCAGTATTTGTAACATCTCCATGGCCGGGTGTTGCGATGAGGGCATTACCCAACATACATTCCTGCATCCCAGCGTACATTTCAGAGGCCAATCTGCCTCCCATTGATTGGCTTGCCCTGCTTTAATTTTTCAGTCCACGGTCCTTGCATTGGCATCAGATGGAACGTTTGTGCATCTTCAGCTCTTAGAGCTGCCGGCTAATTGGAAACCAGCAGCTCTGTTGCACACCAGAAACCGTAAAATCCCGCCCAAGGTCAGTGGACCTTTCCATGGTCCGTCTCTCGTCTGCTCTCATTCCCGTGGCGGGCGGGGTGGTAAAATTCCGGCCATAGAATCCCTACAGTGCAGGAGGCCATTTCGCCCATTGAGCCTGCCTCAACCACCCAGGCCCTATCCCCGGAACCCCACATCATTACCCTGCTAATCTCCCTGACACTAAGGGGCAATTTAGCATGGCCATTCAACCTAAGCTGCACATCTTTGGACAGTGGGAGGAAACCGGAGCACCCGGAGGAAACCCATGCAGACACCGGGGGAATATGCAAACTCCACACAGTCACCCAAGTCTAGAATCGATCCCGGGTCCCTGGCGCAGTCAGGCAGCTGTGATAACCACTGTGCCACCGTGTCCACCTTCACTGTGTTGTGGGAGGCTGGGGACCAAGAGTAACCAGAGATGTCCCTAAGCCCAGGTAAGTCTAGGATCTCACTGAGGGTCAGGTTGGTAGGCCTGGTGAAGGGTGGGGGGCATGTTGTTCATGGTAGAGGCAAAAGTGTGGAATGTGGCCTCCAATTGGCACAGGGAACCCAAGAATCCAACATCCCCCAGCCCCCGCCGTTCACTGACCAGCATCCTGCAGGCTTAAATCTGCCAGGCTGCATGTTGGGTACAAGCCTCTCCCTCTGTCCTTGAAATCGGAGAGGGGGCCTTCACTTAGACGTTAGTTGTCCAGCTTCAACTGAGGCATGTGCGATAGGCTCACTGGACTCCTCCCCTGCTGCTGGTAAAATCATGGCGGAGGCAGGGGCGGGTGGGCCAACAGTGGGCATTATGGGTCCAGCCGCCTGTGTTTCTCCTCATGGGTACCCCATGAAACTCAGTCCCCTGTTTCACATTTGATGGAAGAATGCAAGTAGCATGTGTGTCCATGCAGCCTGCTCTATTTCCATCGGCAACCAACCTGGATATGCTCAAAGTTATTTATAAAGTTACTCGGGATCAAATTCTTTTGCCAAGTACATCAGTGCAGTTTGTGCTAGATTCCATATTTCGCCATGAACTCTCTTTGGCATGTGCCACTTATATAGCAGCAGCACATCATCCTTCTTACTGTTGCTGCAGAATGTATTTGCCTTATTGGGATGCAGTCTTGTTAACATCACTGGAATGTCCAGTCTCAGATGTCTGGCTATTCATTATGAAACAAATAAGAAACTTGTTTAAAACAGGATTGCTATGCTTTCAGTTATGAAATGTACAGTCTCATTTTTGGAATGATTTATCTATCCAATGCAGAGCCAGGAAATATTTGTCCGGCAACTGTTAAAAAAAATTCTTGGGGCCAGTGATTGCTGGGATCTTACTTTGCAATTGCAAAGTAGACCTTGTTCTACATACTGGGGGTATTTCAGTATTTGCAGTGACCTGCCACCTGATAAGGTATAACAAGAGGTGTTGCTGTCGAAGTGCTGATGAAAGATCAGTGAGCCCCAGGCCCTTAAGTGACCAAAAGGTAATTTATTTTTAACTATTACTTGCAGAGAAACGAGGCCCGCATTTGGAGATAATGCCTTCTCAGGTTGATTAATTTTACTCACCAATCTCACTTTGGAAGGCCCTGTACAGAACCCAGAGATGCTCTCAGCAGACTCTGGATCCACTGAGCCTAGGAGCCATGCTGACTGGAAACCCTGAGGTTGCATCCCCATTGGAACCCTTGAAATAATATCAGAAAATAAGCTCGGAATGGGGATGCAGACCGAAGTTACGACCAAACTCTGAGGGTACTTTGCTCTACCTCCCTACCATTTCTCCTGTCCTCTTGACTGCCTCCGTCAAATCGGACTGATTGATTGACGGCACAGTGGGACAGTGGTTAGCACTGCTGCCTCACAGTGCCGGGGACCCAGGTTCAATTCCAGCCTCGGGTCAGTGTGTGTGGAGTTTGCACATTCTCCCCGTGTCTGCATGAGTTTCCTTCGGGTACTCCGGTTTCCACTCACACTCCAAAGACGTGCAGGTTAGGTGGATTGGCCATGATAAATTGCCCCTTAGTGTCAGGGGGATTAGCAGAGTAAATATGTGAGATTACGAGGATAGGGCCTGGGTGGGACTGTGGTCTGTGCAGACTTAATGGGCCGAATGGCCTCCTTCTGTACTGTAGACATTTCTATGATTTCTAAATCCCGGACTTGTCATTACTTTGTCCTTGGGAAGATTGAAGTTATTTGCTTTGACTCCAGCCACATACTGCACTCTTCTCACTTATTTCACTTCTTTGAGCTGAAACAGAACATTAGCAATCTGGGCATCCAATTAATACTTGGGGGAGGGTGCGGGGGGGGGGGGGTGATCTTATAAAAAATTACTAAGTGCCAAACGAGCATGAAAACAGGAGAGAATCACACCCTTTCTTTTCAGCGAGAGAAAAATTCAAATCTTATTTGAAAAAAAATGAGGCAAAGTGTAATTCTTGCCAGGAGGGGGAATGGACAGAATCTATTCCGGCTGCTGACTGCTAGAGGGTGCACATGTGCCTAATCTCCCAATGCACTATGTACTATTGTACATAGGGAGATCATCAGGTTCTCACTTGCCCAAACATCGCCTCCCCACCCCAAGATTGTCCCCCCAAATGCGGCCCCTCCAAATTGCTGCCCCTGTTCAAACCCCCCCCACCGGTTCATCGCTGCCCCCGTTCAGCACCCCCCACCCCGTTCGATCACCATTCTGGCAATCCCCGATTACAGAATGCACAGCTTCCCACGCGCTGCCTCCCCTTCAGGCCCTGTCTCTTCCCCTTAGGCCCCACCCCTTCCCTTGGGCCCCATCCCTTGAAACTGCCTGGTGCCTGGTGGGCAGTGTGAGGGTCGCAGGCTGGAATTGCCCCCTGCCCCCGACCACCCGGGGGGCTTCAATGGTTTCCACTCACACTGGCGAGGCCATCGTGTCAGGCTCCGTTGGTGGGAACCATAGGCTGATCCTTGCTGGTGAGGAATTCCACCAGAGAGGCCATTAAGGCAAGTGAATCCGGACGATTGAGATGGGTGTAAGGCTGATTACACCAGCAACCTAGTGCCACTATCATCGCGAGAGGCGAGAAACCAGTTTTTCGCCTCTGTCACAATCTTACTGGCTTGGCTCGCAAGCAAGATCGCCCCCACTGAGCTTTAACCCTCCCCATCAACAAAACTGCTACTTCCACCTCTACCACACTGGAATCCTCTGACCCCAATTTCAGCTCAAAACCCGAGGCATTTGTCACCTCCGGCTTCTTCTTTTAATCCACATGCAGGTACAGCAAGCAATTAAAATGGCAAGTGTGTTGGCCTTTATTGCAAGATGATGAGTATAAGAGTAAAGATGTCGTATTGCAGTTATATAGAGCCTTAGTGAGACCACACCTGGAGTATTGTGTGCAGTTTTGGTCTTCCCTAAGGAATGATACACCTGCTATAGAGGCAGTACCACAAATGTTCACTAAGTTCATTCCTGGGATAAAGGGATTGTCCTATGAGAATGATTAAACAACTGGGCCTTTTTTCTCTGGAGTTTGTTTTAATCCATTTGTGGGACATGGGCATTGCTGGCTGGCCAGCATTTTATTGCCCAACGCTAGCTGCCTTTGAGAAGGTGGTGGTGAACTGAATGGCTTGTTAGGCCACTTTAGAGGGCAGTTGAGAGTCAAGCACATTACTGAGGCTCTGGAGTCACAGGAAGGCCAGACCAGGTATGGATTTCCTTCCCTAAAGGACATTAGTGAATGACTTTCTAGTTTAAGTTTCAAGTTTATTTATTAGTGTCATAAGTAGGCTTACATTAACGCTGCAATGAAGTTACCGTGAAAATCCCCTAGTCGCCACACTCCAGCGCCTTTTCGGGTACACTGAGGGAGAATTTAGCACGGCCAATGCATCTAACCAGCACGTCTTTCAGACTGTGGGAGGAAACCGGAGCACCCGGAGGAAGCTCACACACACACGGGGAGAACGTGCAAACTTCACACAGACAGTGACCCAAGCCAGAATTGAACCTGGATCCCCGGCGCTATGAGGCAGCAGTGCTAACCACTGCACCACCATGGACGATTTTCGATTTTTCTATGTTTTCTTTGCAAGGTGATTTCATTCAGACATGCAAACTTCTTACAGGGTTCTACAGAATAGATGCAGGAAGGATGTCTTCCCCTGGCTGGGGAGGGGGGAATCTATAACCAGGAGACACGGTTTCAGGATAAGAGGCAGGCTATTTAGGACTGAGATGAGCAAGAATTTCTTCATTCAGTGGGTGGTGAATCTTTGGAACTCTCTGTCCCAGAGGGCAGTGGCGATTCAGTCGTTGAGTATGTTCGAGACTAAGATCAATAGATTTCTACATATTAAAAACATTGAGGGAAACAGGGATAGCACAGGAAAGCGATGTTGGAGCAGAAGATCAGCCAATTATCTTATTGAATGGCAGAGGGCTGAATGGCCCATTTCTGTTCCTATTTCTTAAGTTTTTACATTCACTCTCTGCTGGCCTCTCGTTCATCACCCTTCATTAATCCCCTAATCTCTCTTTTGGATAGATCATTATTTGTGGAACCTTTCTCCACCTCTGCCCCAAAACTCTACACCCCTCGCTCCATTTTCTAAGACCCTTTTCAAAATCCATCTCTGGCCTTTGACCAATTCTCCAATTTTCTGCATGCAATGCACCTTTGGATTTTTTTATCATTGAAGGCGTTATATAAATGCAAGTCGTTCTGGTTGGTCTCACTTGTATCACTGTGCAAAGACTACATTTTGGAACATATGGAGTACCACTCATTCTCAAAATTATTTCGGCATGGGCATTAAATGCTGGTCTTGCAAACCGAGCTTACATTCCACGGACACATAAAAAAAAAGTTCCCATATGTACACAAAATGGGCAAGGGTCCTTACTAGCAGCATTGGGGCACGGTGGCACAGTGGTTAGCCTCACAGCGCCAGGGACCCAGGTTCGATTCCCGGCTTGGGTCACTGTCTGTGCGGAGTCCGCACGTTCTCCCCGTGTCTGCGTGGGTTTCCTCCAGGTGCTCCGGTTTCCTCCCACAGTCTGAAAGACGTGCTGGTTAGGTGCATTAACCCGAACAGGTACCGGAGTGTGGTGACTAGGGGAATTTCACAGTAACTTCACTGCAGTGTTAATGTAAGCCTTACTTGTGACTAATAAATAAACTTTACTTTAAATGCCGCAAAATGACCATTCATATGTTTACTAATACTTCCAAACCAGCTTGCTAAGTACACTGGCCGGAACTTCCCAGCGATTCACGCTGGCAGGATCTTCCGGTCCCGCCAATGGCGCACCCCCCGCCGCAGGTTTCCCGCCAGTGAGGAGCACATTCCACAGAAAGATCGGTTGACAACTGCGGGGCCAGAAGATCCCATTGCTGGCCAATGGCAGGCCGCCTCTGCCACCGCAAAACATGCAGCAGGTTGCACAGACATCCCATCCACTTAAACAAAAAAATGGTCATTTTCTTCTTCTGATTGTCAATGCATGTGGCTTTATGAACGTAATGCTGCCCGCCTTCCGCTTATTGAAACTGTACTGTGAATGGATTCGGTAAACATGGTGATGGGATTGAAAGCAATCTGTTTTGAATATCAGTGCAATGCCAGGTATGATACCAATCACCTCATTTAACTGTGTTTTCCACATTCATATCTTCATACTCCAAGTTGTCTAAAAGACCTAGCAAACACTTTGGATGGTGAAATTCATTTGGACAGTACAGGTAATAGCATTGGCAGCTCCTTCCACACTCCACAAAGACCAGACAAATGAAAATCAGGCTGAGTGTCAAAGAAGTTGCTGATGCACTATTTCCTATGTTGTGGCCCTACCCTAGACCAACTTTACCCCAAAGTGTTTGCCAAACTTTTGTTCATTTTTCATTCATTTGTGGGACATGGGTGTCGCTGGCTGGCCAGCATTTATTGCCCATCCTTAGTTGCCCTTGGAGGCAGTTGAGAATCAACCACATTGCTGTGGCCTACATGTAGGCCAGACTGGGTAAGGACAGCAGATTTCCTTCCTTAAAGGACATTAGTGAACCAGATGGGTTCAACAATAGTTTCATGGTCTATTCATGGCAAATTCTTAATTCCAGATTTGTTTTTATTGAATTCAAATTCCACGATTTGCTGTGGCGGGATTCGAACCCAGGTCCCCAGAACATTAGGTGAGTTTCTGGATTGGTAATCTAGCCGTCGCCTCCCCCATTACTTATTAACAGTGCAATGATGCCTTAAGTCATGTTCAAGTGCATCATTTGATCGTAATGTTAGACTAACAAACATAATGCAGAGCTCCTTCATTCTTCTGAAGTAAAAGAAAAGTTTATAAAACATCTTTCGACCAAGATAATTGATTCCCCCAGTCTAACAACCAGTTGCCTCTTTCTGCTCTTCTGTTGATTGGATGAGTTTTAGCAATTCTTGCCCTGAGGTATTCATTGAAGCATGTTAAACAAGAGAGAATAAATACCAAAACCAGATTCAGCTTGATTCAACAATCCTAATTGGGTTTGATGAAGTAGAATAGGAGATAGCTCATCTGGAGCATAAACACCATTAGAGACCAGTTGTCCCTGCTTCTATGCTGTAAATTCTACATAATTCTGGATAATCTGCCAAAATTGTGCTCCCAATGGCTGGTTACACCACAGCTCAACCTTGTCAATCATTCCAATTAAAGGGATCTGAATGGGAACAAATGAAAATGCCATTGTACTGAGTTATATCCTGATGAGAATGGAAGTCCAGGAGCAATAGTCGCAAGATTTAACAAGAAGAAGAATGGCAAAACCAAAACGGATTCATCAAATCCTAATTCAATGGAAAAGGGGGAACCTTCAGGTCAGCAAACAATATTCCAGAGTAGTTAAAGCAATTTTGTGATCGTGTGGAGTAAGGTCAGAAGAATTAAGGAACGATCACACAAATCAGGAACAAAATGTTATTAAGGGCAAGCAAATGACTCAAAGGATAAGAGCAGGGATATATCACAGGGTAGGATGGCAGTTCAGAACCACCACTTACCTCAAAGTATAAAGATTTAACATAAAATATAAGCTTAAAGAGAGCACCACTGCAGGTTCTTTCCAGTCTCTTGGAAAGAGATATAAAGTAAATTACTGTTTAATATCCTCAAAATTATTGCTTGGTATCCAGACTTTGATCAGAAGTATTAAATCATTTAAAATAGGTGCAGATGTGTCCACAATGTTAACTTGATATTGTCAAGAGTCCAGTCATTTCCCAAAAATATAGTCAGATGTTTCCTATGCAAAGATCGACAATCTCAAACTATTGTCTTAACTTAATACTCCTTTGTTTACTCATGCAATAGAGGCGATGGCCTAGTGGTATTATTGCTAGACTATTAATCCAGTAACTCAGCTAAAGTTGTGGGGATCTGGGTTTGAATCCCACCACGGCAGATGGTGGAATTTGAATTCAATTTAAAAAATCTGGAATCTACTGATGACCATGAAACCATTGTTAAATGTCAGAAAAACCCATCTGGTTCACTAATGCCCTTTAAGGAAGGAAATCTGCTGTCCTTACCTGGTCTGACCTACGTGTGACTCCAGAACCACAGCAATGTGGTCGACTCTCAACTGCCCTCGGACAACTAGGGATGGGCAATAAATGTTGCATAGCCAGCGATGCCCATACAAAGAACAAAGAACAAAGAACAGTACAGCCACAGGAAACAGGCCTTTCGGCCCTCCAAGCCTGTGCCGCTCCTTGGTCCAACTAGACCAATCGTTTGTATCCCTCCATTCCCAGGCTGCTCATGTGACTATCCAGGTAAGTCTTAAACGATGTCAGCGTGCCTGCCTCCACCACCCTACTTGGCAGCGCATTCCAGGCCCCCACCACCCTCTGTGTAAAAAACATCCCTCTAATATTTGAGTTATACTTTGCCCCTCTCACCTTGAGCCCGTGACCCCTCGTGAACATCACTTCTGATCTGGGAAAAAGCTTCCCACCGTTCACCCTATCCATCCCCTTCATAATCTTGTACACCTCTATTAGATCTCCCCTCATTCTCCGTCTTTCCAGGGAGAACAACCCCAGTTTACCCAATCTCTCCTCATAGCTAAGACCCTCCATACCATGTCCCACAAATGAATTTTAAAAAAAACAAGGCCGGTCAAAGTTAACGGGAGTAAAAAAACTTGGCAATATATCCTGAAGTTGTATTCCAAAGTTATCCTCCAGCCATCAACTTCCACTCAATAACCACACCGTACATTTCTACACTGTCCCTCGCGCATAGAAAGATGTTTCAGAGTTTGGGACATGACTAAGCAAAACATCGCCACACCTTCACATGCAGAAAACACTTGAGCCACAAATAAAATAAAACAGAAAGTGCTGAAAATAAACAACAGGTTAGGCAGCATCTGTGGAGAGAGAAACAGAGTTAACATTTCAGGTCTGTAAGCCTTTCATCCACAGTATTCTGCTGTTAGAATCTGTCATGTGGAAATGCCAGTGTTGGATTGGGGTGGTCACAGTAAGACGTCTCACAACACCAGGTTGAAGTCTAAAAGGTTTATTTGGAATCACGAGCTTTTGGAGCACTGCTCCTTCATGAAGGAGTAGGACTTTAACCTGGCGTTGTTAGAATCTGTGACTCATGTTTTGCACACACATTCCTCTCTATTAACCTTAAACTTGTTTGGACGTTGAGGATGTACAAAGATGGAAATTTACATAATTGGATCAGTTTTCTTGAGATGGTAGCAAGCATTCCACTAAAGATAATAGTAGAAAGTCCACTGTTTCCTTGCCTTCCTATTCTGGGGCTAACTGGCTAACTTAAAAGTCTCAATGTATGGATATGATATTCTGAGGTGGCATGAACAAGTGAAAGCAGTGAACAGACAGTTCATTCCAACTGCCAGACAGGGCTATTGAATCTTTTGCACGGTTGTATTTAAGTTGGCTCACACATTCTGTACAGCTGGTGTACCTTGAGTTGCACCAGTCTGTCCCTTCCTGTGCAGGAGAGGACCTGTTGCTCAGACTTCCAAGAAAGGAGTCTAGACCATTTGATATTTTTTCACTTCCAGGTACATTTTAATTCACCTTCACAAATGAAGGTTCAAGTGAAGGAAACTTCCAGTAATTAGATGTGACAGCACAAAGAATACCTCATAGGGATGATACCGCGTATCCTATAAATAATGACTTGTTCAGAAAATAATAACTTCTGCATTCAAATATTCAAGCCACTAGATTCACGGCATCATTTGAAGTGACTGAAAAAACCTGAAAATGCCATGAAGCATCAGTTTTTAAAAAAATTATCTACATTCGTAGTTCTATTCATTATTATATTACCTTTTTAATCTTCTTAATGTCTGGGTCTTCATCCTCTGGGTTGCCTTGGTAAGGCCGCATCCGTTCTTTAGTCTTGTTGACAGCAACAATCTTAGTAACAAAAGAATAAAAATCACAATAAGGATGGATATATCTCTTAGGTAGATTCCCAGGCAGCGATATTTGATCAGCCTTGGCACTTACTGGGTCATCTATTGCTCTGGTTTCCTCCCACAGTCTGAAAGACGTGCTGGTTAGGTGCATTGGCTAAATTCTAAATTCTGCTAAATACTCCCTCAGTGTATCCGAACAGGCGCCGGAGTGTGGCGACTAGGGGATCTTCACAGTAACTTCATTGCAGTGTTAATGTAAGCCTACTTGTGACACTAATAAATACACTTAAACTATTTAAATCTGCTCGTTGTGAATTATTGATCTATCATTTATCAATTTCAATGAATATTTTCAGTAGCTGAGGGGTCTCGGCTGAAGAGCTGTAGATAGAAGATTTAAAATAGAGAGGAGGAGCCACTTTGCGACATGAGAGTTGTAAACTGGTGGAATTCACATCCAGGATTAGTCACTGAAACAGGAACTATGTCAATATTTAGGATTGCCATTCAGGTAGGCAAGTGACTGGAGCGATCTTGGAACAGTTTTGGCAAATGCAATTAGATCTATTTGCTCATGTAAAGGGTATATGCGACACAGACTCTTTGGACTGAAAGGCTTGTCCTATGTTGTAATTTCGACATATTTATGAATGACCACTACCATTAGGAACATAAGAACACCAAGACTAGGGCCTTTATTCCCTCAAGCCTTCTGTGCCATTCAATAAGATCATGGTTAATCTGTGGCTTCACTTCACATACCTGCCTTTGTTCTATATTCGTTAACAGACTTCAGTTAACAAAAATCTATCAATACCAGGTTTAATCTAGCATCAATTGTCATTTGTGGAAGAGAGTTCCAAATTCCTACCAACCTGTGTGTGTAAGAATGTTACCTATTTCACTCCTGAAAGAAGATCTGGCTGTAATTTTAGACTTTACCCCTAGTCTTTGACATTGCTCCAGCCCCGCCTCTCCCCTCCCCTCCCCCCACCCCCTCCCCACATCAACCAGTTGGAAATAGTGGGTAATTTTTCCCATTCTGCCCGCCACGGGAATCAGAGCGGGCAAGGGGCGGACCATGGAAAACTATGTTGACCTCAGTTGGGATTTTCCACTTTTGGGGTGAGCGCGTCTGGAAAATCCCGTCCAGTTTCTGTCTACCTTATTTGTTCCCCCTAATATCTTAAAAACTTTGATCAAATCACCCCTTAATCTTCTGAATTCTAGGGAACAAAATATTATTTTTTTAAGCTCTTCTCATAACTTGGCCTTTGGAGTCCAGGTATCATCCTGGTAAGTTTACATTGCACTCACATCAAGGCCACTATACTCTACTCAAGGTGTGGTGCCCAGATCTGTTCACAGTATTCCAGGTTGGTCAATCCTGGGTTCTGTTTGGCTGAAGGATGACTTTTATTCCTTACTATTCTATTCCTCTGGATGTGAAAGCCAGCATTCCCTTCTCCTTTGTGAATATTTTCTGTACCTGCAGATGACTTTTTAATGATCTGTCTTTGGGGCGAATGGGATCAAAGATTATGGGGAAAAAACAGGATTAGACTATTGAGTTGGACAATCAGCCATGATCGTAATGAATGGCGGAGCAGGCTCAAAGGACCAAATGACATCCTCCTGCTCTTATCTTCTATGTTTCTCTGTACCTGAACTCCCAAGTCTCTCTGGATCTCCACTGTTTCTGGCTTTTCACCATTTAGGAAATATCCTGATCAATCCTTTTTAGATCCAAAATGGATGATCTCACATTTGCCTATATTGAAATTCACAGTTTTTCCCATTCTCTTAGACTGGGATTTCCCACACTCCCCTCCCACCACCCCCACTCCCCTTGGCGTGTATTGTGGATGCAGCTCGCCATTGGCTGCCAGAGAGATCTTCCAGTCCGGCCAATGTCTGCATCATTTTCAGGGAATCTGCTGGGACCTTCCAGGAAGCCTTTGGCAGACCTGGAAGATCTCACCAGCAGCAAGAGCTGGAAAACCCTGCCCTTAGTCTTTCTGCAGCTCTTTGCAATCTTATGCTTCCATCTACACTGTTTCCTATCTTTGACCTATCAGCTAATTTGGATATGTGGCCTTCTATTCAACCACCTAAGTAGTTAATAAATATAATTAATAGTTGAGGCCCCATCACAGATCTTTGTTGGACACTACTGGACACATCCTCCCGATTAGAATAACTAATGATTAGCTCTACTCCTTAACTCCTGCCTCTCAGCAAGTTTCCTTATCAAATCAATCACTTGCTTTCTATTTTAGGAATTTCATGTTTAGCTAACAGAATTTATGAGGACTTGAGCAAAATCTTTCTGGAAGTCAGTATAACTAACATCCATTGACATTCCTCTGTCCACTGATTCAGTCATCCTTTCAAAACATTCAGTCAGGTTTATCAGGCATGAGCAAGTTTACAAATCCAAGCTGGCGATCAGAGTTCATCATTCCATCCTTAATTATAAGCTCTAGGAATTTGTGCAATTTACCCTGTATTTGATTGAAAGGTGCATTTTACACCTTCATAAACTTGCCATTTCTGCAGAATTGCTGACTATTTCTGAAAATGGCAAATTATGATATAAAACTCTGGAATTTTCCGGTCACTCACGCCCAGCCGCTGCAAGCAAGGATGGAGAATTTGGCACTCAGCTAAATCTCCATTCACTGCAGCAGGACCAGAGAATCCCGCTGGCCTGAACGGCCAGAAAATTGCCACCCATAACTAATACAGATGCTGCCAGTGCTCTTTTACCACCAATGGGCCGCGATTCTCCCAAAAGCGCTGAATTGGTGGGAAAACTGTTCTAGATCACGACTGTTCTGTCAGTTCAACTTCACACTCGAATCTCCTCACTCTGTGCACTGCAGAGGTCCCAATCGTGAATAGCATTAAAATCCCGGGGCGGGGGGTTCTATTCACACCAGTGTCTGGCAGTTCCAGAACTCTGCGCATGTGCAGTGGTCCTGATCTGTCAGTCTCCCAATTTGCTGGCCAACTCGATCACTGGCCAGCCCGGGACCCCCACAGTGCTGCCCCTCCAGCCCCCCCCACAGCCCAATCGTGGCACCAAAAAGCAATTCGTGGGCCAGCCCTGACCCCCCCCCCCACCGCCGACCGCCCCCCCCCCCCCACCCCAGAGCGCCCCAATGTCCAGCCCACCCCATTCCCATCAGTGGCAATCCACCACCCCCCCCTCACCCCGGCAGACCCCCCCCCCACTGACCCCACCCCCCGGGGTCAGACCACCCCCCTCCCCCACCCAGAGGCAGTCCCCCTCTGGCAGACCACCCCCCCCCCCCCCCAGCCCACCCCAATCGCTGCCCTCCCTCCATCCCAGACCGATAGCCATGTACAGTGGCAGCAGGACCCCCCAAGCCCACCGATTGCCCCAGGCCCCGCCAACAATAGGCCCTGCCCCCTTGGCACTGCCTGATGCCCGATGGGCAGTGCCAAGGTGTCCCTGAGCATAGACACTTTGCCCCTTGGGCATTGCCAGGGGCACAGGCTGGCATGTCAGAGTGCCCATGCCCAGGGGGCACCCCCCATTGCCCAACCCTCTGGGAGGCCTGAATTGATCCCCCTTCATTCCGGCGGGGTCTCCCACTAGTTCCCCGAATGTGGAGAGCTAGTGTAAACCCCGCCAGAATGAAGTACTCCTGGCGGGGTGGGAGATTCAATCGGTACCCGAAAGTTCCCGATAATTAGATTTAAAACATATTTAAAACACATTTTAAAAATATTCAAATTACTTACTTGCCTTCCCGCCAGTTTCCAGCGTGATCTGACCGGCGACTGTTCGCCGGCTCTGGGAGATGCACATGTGTTCCCGGCGCATGCACAAATCCCAGTACAAGGCCAGCAACGCGCATCTCCCACAGCGACCCGCCAGAAACGTTGCGGGTCGCCATGGGAGAATCGCGGCCGTAGTGTGCATAGAGTGCCTTCTCAAAACAACACTTGCATCGAATCAATTCCATTTCCCTTGGCCTCTCAGAATAGAGTAGAACAATTTCAAGTTTTAAATCCTAAACATAAAACTTAACTTGAATTGCAAAATATATATTGAGTTTTTCTTCGAATTGATCTTTGCACTGGATTGTTGGTCTGCAATGTCATATCCAGATTGCTATCAGGAGACTAAACAAACGTATAGTTCTGATGATTCACTCTTTTCATTCGCACAAGAGTTGACTCGGAATCGATCTTCTACCAGAGCAGCTGCCATTTTTTAATCGGAAGTCACTTCATTAGGACTATCCCACGGTGACCCAGTCCTTATCCAATATTGTGCTTCTCATGTTTGTCCCTCAAGTCAATTGAGCAGCTCAACACAAGAAATGCAGCAACGTTTAGGGTAGATGCATAATGTTGAAATATTTAATAAAGGAAATATTGTTTCACATTAATTTGAAAAGTTTTTGCGAAACTATTAACATTAATATTGGGAAATATTAAATGTTGGAAACGTGAGTGTGCATCTAAAATTATTTTCTCCATTTTTGACAAGCACGATTCTTTTTTGTTCACCTTAGTAAAATCGACCCAGTCATGTTCATCACCGAATAGCAGAAAATTTCAATTCACATGATCTACTGATGAGGGGTTCTGTCCCACTTAAGGACTAAGTCACTCAGGGGGAAAAAACAGCAGGTCAGTCAGTATCTGTAAACTGTCACCACAAAATTAACATTTTGTGTCCGACCTTTTTTACAGGAGCATTTTCACATTTTTTTCCTTTATCTCTTTTTCAGATGCTGCCTGATGTGCTGCGCACGTCCAATATGAATTTAACAGGGCTTGGGATAGGGGGGCATATTGTTCCACTGAACAACCCATTATAAAATGTGGCTTCAAACCAACCGACTTGAAAAATGGTTGCCCCACAGCAATGAAAGTCCAGGGGCCTGCATAAATAGGCAGAGAGTGGACTTCATCCCTCACTGGGAGGAAACCCCACCATTGAAGGCTGCCAGTCAATCTGATTGGCCAGCAGCTCGAGCAGTCCCAGCAGCTCCAGGACTCGATACTGGGCACTGCTGGGACTGCAAGAAGGCCCCGGGAAGTAGAGCAATGGATCCCTGACCAAGCTAAGTCCCAGGCTTTTAGGGAGGGAAGGGATTGGGCTCGCTACAGAGGAGGGGGATTTTGGACATCAAGTAGGGAGGCACAAAGTGGGGGGGGGGGGGGGGGGGGGGCTGGTGGTATCGCCTTGGCGGGATACCCCCAATGTGCACAGGGTGCACCCCCCTCCCCCCCCCCCCCCCCACTCACCCCCACTTCCTTCCTGTTCAACTTTTAACTAGTTATCTTTAAAAAATAGAGTTCTGACTCTCATCCACCTGCCCACGTTACGTTATTATGGTGTGGGCACCAAAATATTTTTATCAATTGGCTTTTTAAAAGCTCAATTGCCCCATCAATCTTTTTTTAAAATGGCTGCCGATTCCAGTGCCTGCTTACCTACCATATCATGGGGACCAGGTCAGGGATGGAGGAGAAGGTGCTGGCTAGTCACCCAATATGTATAATGGCAGACCCCCCACCCCCCCACCAAAAACAGGCACGTTGTGGGGTGGGGGGGGAGGGGGGCTGTAAAATCTAGCCCTTTATTGATTTCTCATTACTTATTTTTGTTTTGGGGTGATTCTCCCTTCAAATTACATCAGAACAAAAATATGACAAAATATATCAGAACTTATGTGCAAAGCTATAAAATGTTCTTCTGCATATCATCAAATCACTCTTACATTTCTTTACACTTCTTCACTTTGTTCACCAAAGGTAATATGGCAAATGTGGAGTTAGGTTGCAGATCAGATATGTTCTTGTTAAATAGTGGAACTGGCTTGAGGGCCTAACTTGCTCACTATAATTCACTTGTTCCTATTACAGTGTAAGACATGCAGGTGGAGTTGGGCTTTTCGCAGTGCCGAATCCCTGATCCCCAGCGATAAAGTTCACCCCACTCTGGCAGGTTGCTCTGCAGGGATCCAATGGCCACTGGACTGTTTATTAGTTGAAGGTGGGACTTCCACCCCCATAAGGCAAGGATGTCCCGCCTCCAAGAGCTGCCTGCTAATCAAATGTTAATAAGCTCTCTGGTCCCAGCAGCGCCACCAGGTGTGGTGACCACTGCTGGAACTGCATCCAGTCCCGAAGCAAGGGGAGCCATGGAATCCGAGGTAAAGGTAAGTAGGGAGGAGGCCTTGCTGGGACCGGGTTGGCAGGCCACTGCAAGTGGATGGGGCCCATACAACCATAGAATCCCGACAGTCCAGTCCCTCAATTCGGGCCACTGGGGCTGAGCTAACGCTCCAAAAGTGCATTTTACCCAGACCCATCCCCCCACCCTAACCCTGTAACCCCACTTAGGTGGGATATGGAAGGGGGAGGAGAAATGCACGGGGTAGAAGACTTTAAAAAAGGGCCTCCTTTGAGTTCCGGAGGCCCAGGAGGCACCCTTGCCCACCACCAGCCCACACAGTGAAAGCAGCCATGACATCGACGCTTGACATAGTTACATCCCAGCAGTGGTGGGATGAGGCCCTTAAGTGGCCATTAGTTTGCCAGTTAAGGACCTCAATTGGCCCAAGGGTGGGTGAGCCTCCCGACTGCCCCCATCTTGGTAATATGTTTGTATTGCTGAAAATAGAACATTTTATTGAAGCTTTTTGTCTTGCACTCATCAGGACAATCACAAGAACACCGATGTCAGGGGAAACAACAACTTTATACTGTGAGTGCTGATTTGTTGGCAACTAGACTCTGATTGGTAGAGGCATTGACATGGAGAATGCACCAGATGATGGTGACTGACAGTTAACTGTCAAGCATTGTTTGATAATATAAACCAGGTGACTTTACTCTGATTTTCCGAGGCCCTGAGGAATGAAATAGCACATTTTATTTATCTGAAACAGGGGCAATGTATGTGCATGTTGTTAACAGGGCTCAAAGTAAGTGATAGCCATTCACTGGTAAAAAGCACAAGCACATGTGAAAGGGAAAGAAGTGTTTATTCCCGGATTATTCGGATGACATACCTCAGCTTTCAATCTCTCGATTTCTGTGTCTTGATCCTCAAGTTGTTGCCGGAGCTGATGTGCTGCAATTTTCTCCGTTTCCACAATCTGAACCAGATGAATATATTTCTGCATGAGTACCTCCCGCTCAATTAGAATATCACAGTAACTAGGAGAAAATAACATGAATTAATGCAAAGTAGTGTCAGGAAATTAAATACAATATTTATTGCAACATATAAACACCAATATGATAAACCAGTCTGTGAGATAATGGCCGGAATTTTACCGTCCCGCCCGCCACGGGAATCGGAGCGGGCGAGGGGCTGACCATGGAAAGGTCCGTTGACCTCGGGCGGGATTTTACAGTTTCGGGACGAGTAAGGCCATAAAATCCTGCCGAGTGATTTTGAAGCTATGAAAGTCCTAGAAGTTATTTTTTCCATTTGTGGGACGTCAGTGTCACTGGCTAAGCCAGCATTTATTGCTCATCGTTAATTTCCCTTGGGAAGGTGGTGGTGAGTCACCTTCTTGAACTGCTGCAGTCCATGTAGTGTAGGTACACCCACAATGCTGTTAGAAAAGGAGTTCTGTGATTTTCACCCATCAACGATGACGGAATGGGGATGTAGTTCCAAGCCAGGATGTTGTGAGATTTGAAGAGGAATTTGCAGATGTTAGTATTTCCATTTGTCTTCTGCCTTTGCCCACCCAGGTGGGAGATTACATGGGTTTGGTAGGTGCTGTCAAGGGAGCCTTAATGAGTTGCTCCAGTACAGCTTGTAAATGGCGCACACACTGCTGCCACTGTGCTTGGTGGTTGATGGGTGTGACTGTTTGCGGATGTAGTGCCAATCAAGTGGGCTGCTTTGTTCGGGATGGTGTTAAGCTTCTTGGGTGTTATTGAAGCTGCACCCATTCAAACAATTGGAGAGTATTCCATCACAATCCTGACTTGTGCTTTGTGAATGGTGGACAGGTTGTAGGGAGTCAGGAAGTGAATTACTCACTGCAGAATTCCCAGCCTCCAATCTGCTCTTGTGGTCACTATATTTATATGGGCAGTCCAGATAAGTTTCAACGGTGACCTCTTGGATGTTAATGGCAGCGATTCAGCTATGTTAATGTTGTCGAACATCAAGAGATTATAGAATCTCTCTTTTTGGAGATGGTCATTGCCTGTCATGTGTGGCGTGAAAGTTATTTTCTACTTACCAGCACAAGAGTGAATTTTGTCCAGGTTTTTTTTTCGGATATGGACTGTTTCAATACCTGAGGAGTTGTGAATGTGAAATCATCAGAGAAAATCCCTACTTCTGTCCTATCTTGGATGAAAAGTCATTGATGAATCAGTTGAAGATGTTTGGGTCAAAGACACTACCCTGAGAAACTCCTACAGTGATGTCCTGCGGCTGAGATTATTGGCCTCCAACAATTGCAACCATCTTCCTTTATGCTGGGTATGACTCCAACTAGTGGAGAGGTTTCCCCCTGACTCACATGGACTTCAGTTTTATTAAAATGCCCTAAAATCACACTCGCTCAAGTGATTTTGATATTTCCCATCTCGGAGCTCAAAGGTAGAAGACACATGGGAACACCATGACCTGTAAATTCCTCAAGTCTTACAACATCCTGACTTGGAACTATATCCCCAGTCCTTCATTGTTGATAGGTGAAAATCATGCAACTCCCTTTCTGACAGCATTGAGGATGTACCTACACTACATGGACTGAAGCAGTTCAAGGAAGCAATTCGCCATCTTCCCCATTTGCCTGGACGGGTGCAGCTCCAGCAACACTCAAGAAGCTTGAGACCATCCAGGACAAAGCAGCCCGCTTGATTTCTACCCCTCCTACAAACATTCAATCCCTCCACCACCAACGAACAGTGGCAGCCGAATATACCATCTACAAGATGTACTGCAGGAACTCACCTAGGTTCCTTAAGCAGCATCTTCGAAACCCAAGACCATTACCATCTAGAATGACAAGAGCCGCAGATACTTGAGAACATCCTCATCTGGTGCTTCCCCTGCAAGTTACTCACCATCCTGACTTGGAAATATATCTTGATGTCAAGGGCAATCACTGTCACCTCGCGTGAGGAATGTCAATGTTTGGACCAGGTTCACCAAGTTCATAATGCAGTCTGGAGTCAAGTAGTTCTTGGGGAACCCGAAATGAGCATTGACGAGCAAGAGGTTGTTGTGTAAATGTCACTTGATTGCACTGATGTCAACACCTTCCATCTTTGCTGATGGTTGAGAGTAGACTGATAGGGCGGTAATCATTCAGATATGATTTGTCCTGCTGTTTATGCCTTCAGTCATTCCTTGATATCACGTGGGCTGAGTTGAATTGGCTGAAGACTGGCACCTCCAATACAGAGGTCCTTAAGAGGATAATAGCAAATGCTTCAGCCTTGCCTTTTGCATTGACATGCTGGATTCTGCCATCATTGAGGATGGAAACTTTCTGAAGTGTCCTTCTCTGGTTAGTTGTTTAATTGTCCAACACCATTCATGACTTGATGTCGCGTGACTGCAGAGCTTTGATTTGATCTGTTGATTGTGGGATCACTCATCACTGTCTCTACTTTTCAGGTGTAGGGCCGTAGTCCATGTCTGAATGCAGCAAGGCCTGGACAATATCCAGGCTTGGGCTGACAAGCAACAAGTAACATTCACACTGCACAAGTGCCAGGCAATTATTATCTCCAACAAGAGAGGATCTAACCATTGCTCCTTGACATTCAATCGCATTATCATCACTGACTCCCCCACTATCAACATCCTGGGGGTTGCTATTGACCAGAAACTGAACAGGACCAATATATAAATGTTGTGGCTACCAGAACAGATCAAAGGCTAGGAATCATGCGGCAAGTAATTCACCTTTTGACTCCCCAAAGCTTGTCCACCATCTACAAGGCACAAGACAGGAGTGAAATGGAATGCTCTTCACTTGACTGGATGAGTGGGGCTCCAACGACACTCGAGAAGCTTGACACCATCCAGGACAAAGCAGCCTGCTTGATTGCTATCCTTTCCACAAATATTCAATCCCTCTACCACCAATGAACAGTGGCAGCTGTGTGTACCATCTACAAGATTCACTGCAGGAACTCACCAAGGTACCTTAGGCAACATCTCCCAACCCACAACCACTATCATCTAGAAGGACAAGAAGAGCAGATATCTGGGAACACCACCACCTGGAGGTTTCCCTGCAAGTCACTCCCATCCTGATTTGGAAATAAATCACTGTTCCTTCACTGTCGCTGGGTCAAAATCCTGGAACTTCCTCCCTAACAGCGCTTTGGGTGTACCTACATCTCAGGGACTGCAGTGGTTCAAGCTGTATCGCCCACCACCTTCTGGATGGATGGGCAATTAAAGCTGGCTTGGCCAGCAAAGCCCACATCCTGTTAATGAACAAAAAATATATTTGTAGATGCTTTTATTTATTTTTCACATCCTGATACAGTAAACTGAAATAACACTGGTTGACCCCTGAATCAACTAAATTCTCATGATAAATCATCTGAATGTTATAGCACAAATAAATTCAAAATCTCATCTCAGAGTTTACATTCTGCAAAGTAAACTTTCTATGATATTTTAGAAAATACCACAGATATTCCCTCAGTCTTTGTGTTGGTACTGGAAGCATGCTGGAAAACTTATGCAGACATTGATTTGTTAACTTCTGACAGCTACTTGATTTATTTAGATGTCATTTGATTATTTAGAAGGAAAGCTTGCAGATGAAACGCAGCTGTTGTTAAGCAGCAGAAAATCTTATCGCTTCATTTATTGCTTAACTTTTCCTCGAACAGCACCTCTAACAGCTACAGATCTCAGCTACAGGCCTTTTCTGTAGCAAAATAGGCAATCCTGAAATTTATTCTATCTTTTTAAAATAGGATTTGCAATCGATTATTAACCCCTCCCTTCCCACGTATACACGCACACACACACACACACGCACGCAGACAACACATGGACATACACAGACACATGGACACACATAGAACATGGACAGACACACACAGGCACATACATGGACATGCATGCAGACACATACATACATGGATAGGCACACAGACACACACATGACACATACATACACACATGGACAGACACACACAAACGGCCACACACATGAACAGATACACACACACAAGCACACATGGACAGACACACACACATGAACACCCATACACACACACACCACTCTGTGAATAAAAGTATGAAGTTTCCTTCTTACAATGAATTGCTGATTCTCATTAACTCTATGTAATATTAGTTTATGAGCAAATAGAATTATTGCACAATTATTAGCATTTCTTTTTCTTCATGTATAATGTAGTAAAAGATAAACCTTTGGTTATTTTCTACTTTAGTATTGAGTCAGGATGTCCTAAACTGCTTTATACACAATGAATTATTTTCTGAAGTGTAGTCACTATGAGGTAACAGCTATTTTTTTCACAGCAAGATTCTACAAACGACAAATGGTGGAATCTCAAATGATCACATTGTCTATTTTTGATGGTGTTGGTTATAATTGCTGCATGATGACCTGATAAAATCTTAAGAAATGTATTTAATATAGAAACAGCTCTCTCTCTCTCTCTCGCCCTCTTGGAAAGAAACTAGCCAACAAGCACAGAACATTGTGTGGACCTGTTATCTCTGCCAAGGACCTGTGCCTAGCTCAGGCTCTGAAACAAGACGTTCCTAAAACTGAAGATTGAATTTCGTGACCAATACGTAAACTAACAATCTGAGTAAAAGTTAACCAGGCACTCAAGAGGAAAAATCACTTTGGACAGGAAGGAGCTTTTTGAAGTGATCGGTGCTAGCTTCAGCCTAACATTAATACTTCAGCTAACAGAAAAAGACTGAGAACAGATGAAACTGTTCACCTCCAGCGCTGGGTGCCAGCAACCAGCCGTGATTCGCACCGGGTTCCCATTGCACCGGAGGGTCGGTGAATCCTGGGAGTCAGGTGAATCCAGCTTTAATCTGAGCCTGCGTATTTAAATCAGTATTTAAATGTGCCAATCTGGTTAACGCCCTCACTGGCCATGAACCAGATTACATCGACACGGGGTGGGGGGGCAATGGGATCTCCCCTGCATAAATCGTGTTTGGCCCCTCCCGTGATATTCTCCAGCCATAAGGCGATTTGTCAGGGCTTGCAATGCTGGAGAATCACCCTGTCATAGTCTTTGTAGCCACTTTCCTAACATTAGTTGAATGCTCTGTGGTTAATTATCCTTAGGGAATCAGCATTGGGCCTCCAATTGTTACAGTCACTCTGCCTACTGCATGCGGGTGTAATGAAAGTAAGAGAAAACCTACATTTATAAAATGCCTTTCATGATGTTCCAATTTGCTTCACAGTCAATTAAGCACTTTTAAGTTGTAGTCACTGGCATAATGTAGGCAATGTTACCAAATGACAGAGTAATCTCGAGGGGCCGAATGACTGATTGCTGCCCATAGTATGTATATTCTCACATCATTCTGGATGGACACCACCCGCATGATTTCCTGGACAGACTCAACATTTCCAGATTATCGGAGAAAACTCTGCAATGAAAACTATAATTCTGATCTTTAACAACCATTCACAACCACCACGGAAATACCTGCTCATTCAGAGAGCCGGTCTAGGCACAATGGGATGAATGGCCTCACTCTGCACTGTAAATATTCTATGATTCTGTACATATTTTCTGTATCATATCTAAACTTCTGCTCCTTAATAAACTACTATAAAATCACCTATGACATCAATCCCCCATTTTGGGTAATGTGATTTTCAGATCATATCTTACATGGTTAAGGGAGGAATATTCTCCAGGGCACCAGGTTAATTCCCTGCTTTTGTTGAAACTTTTACAACCATCTGAATTGGCAGACAGGGCCTCTATATCAATCTCATCCAAGAGATGACAAGAAAAATGTAGCATTACCTCTGTACTGCGCAAAGCTGCCAGTCTAGGTTAAAAGGTCAAATTTCAATCAGCCTAGTATACCAGTGGAAATAGAATAGCATGGGCTGTAAATGTGCCCGAGTACAGAAACTCAAACCTAATCTCAGATCATGGGGACAGGATTTTATGCTTGTTCAGGTTGGGCACATTGTACTAGTAAAGGAACTTCAGTTATACCCATCTCATTAGATGCCCAGAATGCTGTTATGAGTGACAGTAGATTGGAAGCTTGGGAAGTATCTAGTAAAACCCTGATGATGCACAGTCCAGTGATTCAGGCAAAGTTATCAGCATCTGGGGTTTGTTTTCTTTTATGCTTCCAATAGGTGGCTATGCCTGTTCCAGGAGGTTGGACTGTTACTTTATTCCCATCTTCTCTTTAACATTGCTCATTCGGCAGAAGAATTGGATGTAGCTTGCTTATAAATGGGCTCTTTGAAGACCTTACGCAACCCATGGAAACATCAAAGCAAATTTAAGAGATTTGCCAAGTCTGGTTGCTGGGGAGACCTGGTGAAGGGAAGCATAGACAGGTGGCCTGGCACTGCCTCACTGCCTAACTTGTATTTTTCTCCCCTTGCATCCACCAGGAGGAACGTTGGCCTCTCCTTCCCCACCCTCTGCATGTGTTTACTCTGCTTATAGTGTAGAGAATAATTTGACTTCCTTTTGTTTGGCATAATCAGGAACAAAAACCGCCCTGGCATATTGTGTGGACAGCTGCAGCCTGTATTCTTCTTTCTCAGATACCCGAGTATAACTGAATGTTTGGCGTCCCAGATTTCCACCACCTGATCAGCATTTTCACGCCATTCATTTTCCTGCTCTGATCAAATTCTTTTTCTTATGCGCATTATTCATCGATACCATCCCTGCCAACTCAATGATTTGAGATGAGCTTTACCCAATTCCGGAGAAGAACAGAACAATGACTCCTTTTAATGGAGGAGTTCTCGTTCTTCGCCCTGCAGCCAATATGAATATGCTGAGATGTTTCATCTAATGCTTTTATGCAGTGCGGTATCGTAATCAATGAAAGGAATAGTCAGTAAAAGACCAGCAAAATAATTATCAGCATTCAGATGGTAATATTTTGAGTGCTTTGAGCATTGTCTTTGAGGCAACATTATCTTTTTCCCTAATGTTAAGAATGAATCAGTGGACAGATGCATTCAGCTCAATAGAATCCTCTTTACATCCTATTTGCATATCGTTGATGCCCCCTGTCCATATTTCAGAAGGATAGATTTCTTTAATGTAAGTATCAAAACATTAAATGAAATCATAATTGGTTAAATGCAAATACTGGTGCAATTGAACCTTATACGCATTGATCAGAGTTTAGATAATTAATAAGTAGAATACCTCAGTTAAAATCGAATGCAATGCTGTTTTGAGAGTGAGGTGACAATTTGGAATAGAATGGAGAATTGACAGTGAAGAATTTCAATGTGTTATAAAATGGAATGTTACTACATAGGTCAACACCAAAGAAACAATGTGACCTTTGTTAATGGTCGAGGTAATAACCTAGCAAATTCAGTAAATGTGGGATATAAAGTGCAGAATAGGTTGGTCAGCAGGGGCTAAATAATGGACTAATGATTCAAGTGTTACCTTCATTCTCAGCAATCTTTGGTGTGTTTCTCTTTTGAAATTACTTTAAGGTTAACTGCAAGCTCTGTTGTCTTGACTGGTCTCATTTCAATGTTATTTATAATATCAATGCACAAAGGATTTGCGATTCGCACAAAAACAATCAACAGGAGAGAAGAATGATCCTGCTCCTGTTGCATTGCACTGGCTCCCATTTGAAAGCGTCGGTGTGTAGTTGTCTGAAGAAGGTCTGATAGGATTTAGGCAAAAAGATTGACTCCTCTAATATTTTCAGTTATCTCTCGTACCAGTCAATGATTTGTTAGGTTCTAACAGTCCTGCTATATTTGCCCTAGGTACTTCACTTCACATGTAAGAGAATTGACAGACTACCAGACTACTTGTCCAAGAGACATTTCATCTGGGCCTCAAGTCTAACCCTGTGTCACCACACTTATACTCACACACACGCATACACACACACACATCTAATCTCAATTAACCTTGAAATATACTTATGACTGTGGCAAATTCCACTCCAACTCCATTTTCAAGTTTGCCGATGACACCACGGCAGTGGGTCAGATCTCAAACAATTACGAGATGGTGCACAGGAACGAGATAGAGAATCTGGTGAAATGGTTCCATGACAATAATCTCTCCCCCAGTGTCAGTAAAACGAAGGAGTTAACCATCGACTTTAGGAAGTGTAATGGAGGACATGCCCCTGTCTACATCAACAGTGATGAAGTGGAAATGGTCAAGAGCTTCAGGTTTCTACGTGTCCAGATCAGCAACAACTTTTCCTGGTTCATCCATGCTGGTGCTATAGTTAAGAAAGCCCACCAATGCCTCTACTTTCTCAGGAGGCTAAGGAAATTCAGCATGTCCGCTATGACTCTCAGCAATTTCTACAGGTGCACCATAGAAAACATCCTTTCTGGATGTAACACAGCTTGGTATGGCTCCTGCTCTGTCCAAGATTGCAATAAACTGTAAAGGGCTGTGAATGCAGCCCAGTCCATCACGCAAACCAGCCTCCCATCCATTGACTCCATCTACACTTCCCGCTGCCTCGGAAAAGCAGCCAGCATAATCAAGGACACCACACACCCCAGATATACTCTTTTCCACCTTCTTCCGTCAGGAAAAAGATACAAAAGTCTGAGACTACGTACCAACCGACTCAAGAACAGCTTTTTTCCTTGCTGCCGTCAGACCTTTGAATGGACCTACCAAATATTAAGGTGATCTTTCTCTACACCCTATCTGTGACTGCAGATATTATTCACCCTCCCCTTTCCTTCTCCCCTATGTAATTTATGAAAGATATGTTTGGTCTATATAGCGTGCAGAAAACAATACTTTTCGCCACTGTGCCACCATGCTGCACTTTGGGCGGCACGGTAGCATAGTGGTTAGCACTGCTGCCTCACAATGCCAGGGTCCCAGGTTCAATTCTGGCCTTGGCTCACTGTCTGTGTGGAGTTTGCACGTTCTCCCCATGTTTGCGTGGGTTTCCTCCGGGTGCTCTGGTTTCCTCCCGCAGTCCAAAGATGTGTGGGCTAAGTTGATTGGCCATGCTAAATTGACCCTAGTGTCAGGAGATCAGCAGGGTAAATGAGGGTTATGGGAATAGGGCCTGGGTGGGATTGTGGTTGGTTCAGACTCAATGGGCCAAATGGCCTCCTTCTGTACTATAGAGATTCTATGATTGGAGATTATCACAATACATGTGACAGTAATAAATCAAATCAAAATATACATTCTTGGCGTTCTGCTATTTCTTTCAGCTGTGACCAATAGTATGCCCCTAGGGATCTTTTTTGAAATACTCTGGTTCGTTTCAGCATTAAAGGGCATGCAGACTCATTACAAGAAATATCCTGATGCAATGAAGTTGCAAAATCCATCCATGAGAAATTGGCATCCACTATTCGTCAAATCTTGTGTGGATTTGATTGAAGTACTGAATGACACATGCCTCTCCCAGTGACGTTGAGTACAAGGGCCCTCAGCCTCCAGTGGTGCTCAGGCAATACTGAGAAAATAACCATCATTATTTGGTCATTTTAATTTTTGACTGGTGTCACCTCCATCAGAACATGGTCACTAATACAGCATTCTGAATCTCTGCCCAACATCCTGCACCTGGCCTCACTTTGCACATTATTGCCACTAAAATGATGCAAACATTGAGGAAAAGATTTTCATGGAATCCTCACAGTGCAGAAAGAGGCCATTCAGCCCATCGAACTTGCATCGACAACAATCCCATCCAGGCCCTATCGCCATCACCCAACATATTTACCCCCAGCTAATCTCCCTGATGCTAAGGGGCAATTGAGTACAGCCAATCAATCTAACCCACACAGCTTTGGACTGTGGGAGGAAACTGGAGCACCCGGAGGGAGACATGAGGAGAACGTGCAAACTCCACACAGACAGTTACTCGAGGCTGGAATTGAACCTGGGTCCCAGGCGCTGTGAGGCTGCAGTGCTAACCACTGTGCCGCCGAGCCACCCACAGGTTTCATTTCTATAGTTTACTCACACCCTAATCCAGCAGGAATTGCTGCCTTGCTGGCAGGCAGGAGCAGAATTTCAGGCAGTGAAGGGAAATGGTGGTCTCGTGGTGATGTCGCCAGATTGGTAATCCAGGCCAAGATAATGATCTGGGGAGATGGGCTCAATCCCTCCACAGCAGCTGAAATAAAGCTAGAATATAAAGCTAGTCTCAGTAACAGTGATCATTAAACTATCATTGATTGTCATAAAAACCCATCTGGTTCACAAACATCCCTTTAAGGAAGAAAATCTGGAGTTCCTACCATTGGTCTGGCCTACATGTGACTCCCCCCCCAGACCCACAGCAGTGTGGGTCATTATTAACTATCCTCCCAAATGGTCTAACAAAAGCCATTCAGTTCAAGGGCAATTAGGGATGGGCAACAAATGCTGGCCTTGCCTGTGATGCCAAATCCCATGAAAGAATGGACAAAAATACTGTCAGAGGATCAGCATAATAGCCAGTAATTAATATGAGAATCATAAAGAATTATTGATAGCTAACTAGTTTCCTGTTTCCATGCTGTAAACCTCTTGACTCTTTGAGATACAGAAGTGTCCAGAGGGGCAGTTTTTTCACTCAGAGGGTGGTGAGTGTCTGGGACAAGCTGTCAGAAGTAGTAGTAGAGCCAGGTACAATTTTGTCTTTTAAAAATGCATTTAGACAGTTACATGGGTAAGATAGAGGGATATAGGCCAAATGAGGACAATTGGTACTAGCTTGTGGGTGGCACGGTGGCACAGTTGTTAGCACTGCTGCCTCACAGCGGCAGGGACTTAGGTTTGATTCCCGGCTTGGGTCACTGTCTGTGTGGAGTTTGCACGTTCTCCCCGTGTCAGCATGGGTTTCCTCCCACAGTCTGAAAGCTGCGCTGGTTAGGTGCATTGACCCGAACAGGCGCCGGAGTGTGGCGAGTAGGGGAATTTCACAGTTTGAAAGCAGCCTGTCACTAAACTGGGTCGTGATGTGGAGATGCCGGCGTTGGACTGGGGTAAACACAGTAAGAAGTTTAACAACACCAGGTTAAAGTCCAACAGGTTTATTTGGTAGCAAAAGCTACACAAGCTTTCGGAGCCTTAAGCCCCTTCTTCAGGTGAGTTAACCTGAAGAACTCACCTGAAGAAGGGGCTTAAGGCTCCGAAAGCTTGTGTGGCTTTTGCTACCAAATAAACTGGACTTTAACCTGGTGTTGTTAAACTTCTTACTAAACTGGGTCCCCAACTCTTGAGTCTCGAGATGTCTGTGGGTTTCATTGCAGTGTTAATGTAAGCCTTATTTGTGACTAATAAATAAACTTTAAAAAAGTTTAGTGGTAAAAACTGGGTGGCATGGACAAGTTGGGCCGAAGGACCTGTTTTACATGCTGTAAACCTCCAACTAATTTTTCTTACAGTAATATAAGGATTTGTGTCAGCATCACATTCTATTGGCTGCAGTGGTTTTCAAATGCCGTGATGGGGTGGATTTGGAAAATTTTATGAAAGAATGATCCAGATGTGCTGTGAAACATCCCTCATTTAAACCTGGCATCAGGATCCTTGTTAAAACAGCTAGACCCAGAATGGCTGGAGCTACCTCTTCAACCAATCCTTTGGTCACATCCTCCAATCCTCATTTGACACCCGTGCTCTGTGTAGAAATACTCTGATGTGGAGATGCCGGCGTTGGATGCCGGCCCTCCGAATACACAGGATCTGCTCAGATGAGGAGGATCGCAACAGACACCTCCAGACGCTGAAAGATGCCCTCATAAGAACAGGATATGGCGCTCGACTCATCGATCGACAGTTCCGACGCGCCACAGCGAAAAACCGCACCAACCTCCTCAGATGACAAACACGGGACACGGTGGACAGAGTACCCTTCGTCGTCCAGTACTTCCCCGGAGCGGAGAAGCTACGCATCTCCTCCGGAGCCTTCAACATGTCATTGATGAAGACGAACATCTCGCCAAGGCCATCCCCACACCCCCACTTCTTGCCTTCAAACAACCACACAACCTCAAACAGACCATTGTCCGCAGCAAACTACCCAGCCTTCAGGAGAACAGTGACCACGACACCATACAACCCTGCCACAGCAACCTCTGCAAGACGTGCTGGATCATCGACACGGATGCCATCATCTCACGTGAGAACACCATCTACCAGGTACACGGTACCTACTCTTGCAACTCGGCCAACGTTGTCTACCTGATACGCTGCAGGAAAGGATGTCCCGAGGCATGGTACATTGGGGAAACCATGCAGACGCTACGACAACGGATAAATGAACACCGCTCGACAATCACCAGGCAAGACTGTTCTCTTCCTGTGGGGGAGCACTTCAGCAGTCACGGGCATTCAGCCTTGGATCTTCAGGTAAGCGTTCTCCAAGGCGGCCTTCACGACACACGACAGCGCAGAGTCGCTGAGCAGAAACTGATAGCCAAGTTCCGCACACATGAGGACGGCTTAAACCGGGATGTTGGATTTATGTCACATTATCAGTAACCCCCACAGCTTGCCTCCTGGGCTTGCAGAATCTCACTAGCTGTTCTGTCTGGAGACAATACACATCTCTTTAACCTGTGTTTAATGCTCCCTCCACCCACATTGTCTGTACCTTTAAGACCTGGCTGGCTTTAGGGATTCGCATTCTAATCAGTATTCTGTAACTTGGTGTTGTGTCTCTGTGCACTGTTTGAGAGCACATTTCCACTCCATCTGACGAAGGGGCAGCGCTCCGAAAGCTTATGGTATTTGCTACCAAATAAACCTGTTGGACTTTAACCTGGTGTTGTGAGACTTCTTACTGTGGAAATATTCTGCCCATTTTGTGCGGTGCCTCAGGACATTCTGCTGAATCAAAACTAATATAAATGTAAGTCGAGTTTGTCATCATTCATTGTAATGACACTGAGCAACCCGTAAAGATCACAGTGTGCCGACTTCAAAAGCAACAGTGGAAAACATTTTGTTTATGTTTTAGACTGCTACACCAAGCGTGAGATTGAAGATTAAAAACAACAACTCACACACAGCATGCAATATTCTCCACAGAAGCTCGAAGAATCTCTTTGCAAGCTATTGTGCTGCAATGTTACAACGTTTAAAAATAGCAGGCCTAAGCCAAGCACTGCTCTCTCAGAAGAAAACCCAAATGCTAATTGAGACCATGGTTTTAACATTTATTCAGAGGCAAAGTCCCTTCTCTGGGAATAAATCCCAAACAAATAGGGCGGCACGGCGGCACAATGGTTAGCACTGCTGCCTCACAGCACCAGGGACCCGTGTTCAATTCCCAGCTTGGATCACTGTCTGTGCGAAGTCGGCGCGTTCTCCCCATGTCTGCGTGGGTTTCCTCTGGGTGCTCCGGTTTCTTCCCACAGTCTGGTTAGGTGCACTGACCATAGTAAATTCTCCGATTTTCTCTGAGAATCTCTAAATTCTCAGTGATCCCGAACAGGCGTCGGAGTGTGGCAACTAGGGGATTTTCACAGTAACTTCATTGCTTACATTGTAGGTTCACAATGTAAGCCTACTTGTGAAACTAATAAATAAATAAATAATCCATTCTGCAAACACTAACAGGCACGCAGGGATAAAATCATGCATCAAATTCACTGCAGTATAGCTTTCCAGTGGCAAACTGATGACACTGAGCAAATTCTGATGCATTTCATGACAACCGTGATATCTATGTATTTTTAAAATTAAGAATTAATCATTTTCCTGGATCACTGAAATGGTGTTTTTATTCCATTTATGTGAAAGATCTTGAGATAACAAAGTTGAAAGTCAGCAGCAATGGGACAGTGTCCCACAAGGCCCTTGTATTTAATAACTCTGCACTACTGGTCTGGACAGTGCTTAGGAAGTAGCATAACAAACAATGTTGAATTTATACACTGCCCCCCAGGCAGCTATGGACTGGCTGAGTGCTAAGTTCACAAGTTCAGACCACCCACATGAAGTGTGTGGATACTGAGCTCAGTGGCAGTAGTGCTCGTCAAGCGGATACTGTTGAACTCCTCAATGTTGTCGCAGTTTCACCCATCCAAGTGAATGTATCATCAATGTTAGGGTTGTTTTTAACCCCTTCAATCAACTCCTGACTTAAGCTCCACAGATGCAAGTGAGGCACTCATCACAGGGCACAATAAGAAGTCTCACAACACCAGGTTAAAGGTTTATCTGGAATCACGAGCTTTCGGAGCGCTGCTCCTTCCTCAGATGAATCATCTTTGGGATTTTGTAAAATGGTTCCATGTCTTATTGTTATTTTCCAGGAACTGCCTTCATGTTACAAATCTTCCAGGAATCATCCACAAGGTTCCCTTTCTATTCTGAGACTATTTTCTTTGCCATTGGCATTTTTGACTTTGCCTATCTTCCCAAGGCACGGTGGCACAGTGGTTAGCACTGCTGCCTCACAGCGCCAGGGACCTGAGTTCGATTCCCGGCTTGGGTCACTGTCTGTGTGGAGTTGGCGCATTCTTCCCGTGTCTGTGTGAGTTTCCTCCGGGTGCTCCGGTTTCCTCCCACATTCCAAAAAATGTACTGGTTCGGTGGATTGGCCATGCTAAATTCTCCCTCAGTGTACCCGAACAGGCGTTGGAGTGTGGCGACTAGGGGATTTTCATAATAACTTCATTGCAGCGTTAATGTAAGCCTACTTGTGACTAATAAATAAGCTTTAAAAAACTTTTCAAGGCAGTGGGTGTCCAACGACAAACCTTTCATTTTTCTGCCTCAGATTGCTGCAGCTTTAAAAAAAAAGGACATGTTCCCCCAGCCTTTCTGGAAATTTGCCAGCTGCTTTTTCAAAGCCTTAGGCGATGTGGCAGACATTTATTTTGGTAATTGCGTTCCTCCTGTTTTGTGCTGTGTGACAGTCATTCCTGGTTTCAACTCTTCTCTGACAAAGAAACCCATTTATTTTACATTGGGTGAAAACTGATATGGATTTCCAGTTAAGGATTCATTTGCTCTGCAAACCTTAGCAAATTCTGAACAAGTAGTAGGGTCTGGAACATAAAGTGCTAAGGTGGGACTGAGTACAGTACTGCCCACATGGTGATGTAAGAAGACACATGACCCGGAACCAGGGTCAGTCCGAAGATGGACAGAGTTGGGTAAAGTTTGAGACTGGAGTCAGCTCGTACCTGCATCCTCTACTGTAAATGTCAGTTAGCTCAGCTGACTGGATAGGTGGCTCGTGATGCAGGGTGACTCCAAAAGCGCAGGTTCAATTCTCGTATTTGCCGAGGTTATTCACGCCTTCTCAACCTTGTCCCTTGCATGAGATGTGTGACCCTCAGGTTAAATCACCACCAGTCAGCTCTCCCCCTTCAAAGGGGAAAGCAGTCTATGCTTCCCTTGGACTTTTTTTTACTGTAAATGTACATTACCAAGAGTTGTTAATAAAGACGTGCTGTAAATGTACTCAAGACTATGAAGCCTACTTCATGTTGTCCAAAGCAGGAATCTACATGGTGGCAGCATCCGGATGAAAAACACTCATCCTCACAAGAATGCAGAGAAATTAAGAAAAAGAGCACCTTCAACAGATTCTGCACTGAACCTAACTCCAAACTGAAGCTACAGGCGCTGAGAAAACTCACCAGTGAGAAAAAGATAAAGAAAAACCTCCAGAGACAAAAGTGCCTGGAAGCAAACAAGGAAAGATAGAAGTTGTACTTGAGCAGAGGACTTCATTGCATCCAAGTTGACAAATACCATTTTCATCCACCCTGCGGGCAGCAGTCAAGACAACCAACAACCATACGCCACCAAACTCATCCAGGTCAACCAGGCATGGTTTAACCTCAAACAATGGAAGAAACCTATGAAACCATACCAAACACCACAAACCTCCAAGCCAACAGCAAGAACAAGAACCACCAGAGCCTACCACTCTCCCAACAGAAGGGTAAGCAAGATTTGGAAGGTTTTAAGGCCTCTAGACCACCTGAACCTCTAAGTTCAAGAATTTAAGTGGGAAGATGAGATGGTGAGAATGCTTATAATGTCAATGCTATAGCAGCAAAAATGTTAGAACAGCATTAAAGATTTAGCATGAGATCCTGGCACTGCCAGCCTGCCACTGCCCACTGGGCACCCTGGCATTGTCCACTGGGCACCAGGTAGAGCCAAGGGGTGGAGCCTAAGGGAGGTGGTGAGCCCTGAAAGGGGAAAGACCTAAGGGGAGGTGGGCAGTGGGTAGCTATGCACTCCACAATAGGGGATCGGCTGGGGCGGCAGTGGGCAGAGGGAGGTATCGGGGTGGTGATCAGCATGGGGTATTGGGGCAGTGATCAGCTGGGGGGGGGGGGGGGGTATCAGACCACCAATTAGCCAGGGAGGCCAACAATCGGGGAGGGCAATATCCAAGGGTGTGGGAGGTGGGCGTCAATTTCCAGGGGGGTGAGAGTGTGATCAATCTCTCTGTTCTGTGTACACTTGTACACAAAACACAGAGATCAGCACATGAGCAATGGCACCTCTAGGTGTGAGCTTCCAACTTTCCAGTGAGAATAGACTCCACCCACTCCCCTTACTGGCATAAATCACATTTTGCCTCTTTTTTTGTACTAAGTGGCATAAGATACTATCTGGGAGCTCATCGAAAAAATGGGAATGATCCTCTCCTGTTTTCACACTCGTTCGGCACTTAGGATTTTTTGGTAAGATCGCGCCCCCCTAGACTGGTGTCAGATCCATATTTGTACCCTCTACTGTAACACATAGTGATGAGTTGTTAATACAGACTTGCTGATAATAAATTCAAGATTATGAAATGTATTTCGTCATATCCAAAGAAGGATTCTTTGATTCTTCACTGAATGATCTTTTTTAAACTGAATAATGTGAATAAGGGCCTTTGGTCCATACTTAGTGCACCATCTCATAATGATTGCAAACCAGAAGCAGGGAAGGTGGGCTGCAAGAAACTGTGGTAAAGTGGCACCGGTTTTGTGTTATTTAGCATTGCAACTATAGAAGGCAGGAAAGGAATTCCACATTTCTGAGATTTTGAGAATGATAGGAATGGAGTAAGACTCCATAAGGGTCTTTCATATTGCATACCTTTATAAGATCCTATTTCAGACATTTTCTTCCAAAGTACATTTCTCTGACTTGCCCCCATATGATGTCCAAGGGGGACAGTTTGCTAGAGCGGTTGGGGAAGAGTTTAAACTAATATGCCAAGGGGATGGGAACCTATGTAAGGAGTCAGAGAAGGAGGGAGCAAGGACAAAAACAAAAGGTAGAAAAGGGAATAAGAAAAGTGATGGGCAAAGAAACCAAGGACAAAGTTCAAACAGGGCTATAGAGAAAAATATTGGGAACAAGGCAAACAATGTTAAAAAGACAAGTTTAAAGGCTCTTTGCCTTAATGCGCGGAGCATTTGCAATAAAGTCAATGAACTAATCGCGCAGATAGGTGTAAACGGGTACAATACAATTGGGATTACGGAGACATGGCTGCAGGGTGACCAGGGGTGGGAATTGAATGTCCCAGGGTATTCAATGTTTAGGAAGGACAGACATAAAGGAAAAGGTGGTGGAGTGGCACTGCTGGTTAAAGAGGAAATTAACACAATAGTGAGAAAGGATATTAACTCTGACAACGTGGAGTGAAGATGCCGGCGTTGGACTGGGGTGGGCACAGTAAGAAGTCTCACAACACCAGGTTAAGATCCAACAGGTTTATTTGGTAGCATGAGCTTTTGGAGCGCTGCCCCTTCATGGCACACACTTGATGAAGGGACAGTGCTCCAAAAGCTCGTGCTACCAAATAAACTTGTTGGACTTTAACCTGGTGTTGTGAGACTTCTTAACGTGGAGTCTGTATGGGTCGAGTTGCGAAATACCAAGGGGCAAAAGACATTAGTGGGTGTCATATATAGACTCCCAAACTGCAGTGGTGATGTTGGGAATGGCATTAAACATGAAATTAGAGATGCATGTGATAAGGAAATATCGGTGATTTTAATCTGTACATAGACTGGGCAAATCAAATTAGCCACAATGCCATGGAGGAGGAATTCCTGGAGTGTATACGGGATGGTTTTCTTGACCAATGTGTGGAGGAACCAACTAGAGAGCAGGCCACCTTAGACTGGGTACTGTGTAATGAGAAGGGAATCATTGTCAATCTAGCTGTACAAGATCCCTTGGGGATGAGTGACCATAACATGATAGAATTTTTATGAAGATGGAGCGTGAAGTAGTTGATTCGGAGACTAGGGTGCTGAATCTTAATAAAGGAAACTATGAGGATATCAGGCATGAGTTGGCCTTGATAGATTGGGGAAAGCTACTTAAAAGGATGGCAGTGGATAGGCAATGGCAAACATTCAAGGACCGCATGGGGGAACGGCAACAACTGTTTATTCCTGTCTGGCACAAAAGCATAATGGGTAAGAGGGTCAATCCATGGTTTACAAAGGAAATTAGAGAGAGTATCCGATTAAAGGAAGGAGCATACAGATTGGCCAAGAAAAATAATAGGTCTGAAGATTGGAAGCAGTTTAAAATTCGGCAAAGAAGCACCAAGGGATTGATTAAGAAGGGGAAAATACAGTACGAAAGTAAGCTTGTAGGGAACATAAAGACTGACACTAAGAGTTTCTATAGATATGTGAAGAAAAAGAGGTTGGTCCCCTATAGACAGAAACTGGGGAATGTATTATAGGGGACAAATAAATGGCTGAGCAACTGAACACATACTTTGGTTCTGTCTTCACAAAAGAAATTACAAATCAAATGCCAGAAATGTTGGAGAATGCAAAAGTTAGTGAGAGGGAAGAACTGCGGGAGATCAATATTAGTAGAGAAATGGTGCTGGGAAAATTGATGGGATTGAAGGCAGATAAATCCCCATGGCCTGATAATCTACATCCCAGAGTACTTAAGGAAGTGGCTCTAGAAATAGTGGATGCATTGGTGGTCATCTTCCAGGATTCTATAAATTCTGGAACAGTCCCTGCAGATTGGAGGGTAGCTAATGCCACTCCAATATTCAAAAAGGAAGGTAGACAGAAAACATGGAATTATAGACCAGTAAGCCTAACTTTGGTAGTGGGGAAAATTCTCAAATCCATTATCAAGGACTTTATAGCAGAGCATTTAGAAAGCAGTGGCAGGATCAAACAGAGTCAGCATGGATTTTTGAGGGGGAAATCATGCTTGACAAATCTGTTGGAATTCTTTGAAGATGTAACTAGTAGAGTTGACAAGAAGGAACCAGTCGATATAGTATATTTAGACTTTCAGAAAGCGTTTTGACAAAGTCCCGCACAAGAAATTATCGTGCAAGATTAAAGCGCATGGGATTGGGGAAGTGTATTGAGATGGATAGAAAACTGGTAGGCAGAAAGGGAACAAAGAGCAGGAATTGATGGGTGCTTTTCAAATTGGCAGGCAGTAACTAGTGGGATGCCACAGGGTCCAGTACTGGAACCCCAGCTATTCACAATATATATTAATGATTTGGATGAGGGAACAAAATGGAACATCTCAAAGTTTGCGGATGATACCAAGTTGGGTGGGAGGGTGAACTGTGACATGGATGCAGAGATCCTTCAGAATGATCTGGACAGGTTGAGTGATTGGGCTAATCAATGGCAGATACAGTATAATTTGGATAAGTGTGAGGTTATTCACTTTGGAAGCAAAAACAAGAAGGCAGATTACACCTGAATGGCTGTAAATTGGGAGAAGGGAGTGTGCAGCGGGACCTGGATGTCCTTGTGCACCACTCACTAAAGATGAGCATGCAGGTGCAGCAGGCAGTAAAGAAGGCAAATGGTATGTTGTCCTTCATTGCGAGAGGTTTCGAGTACAGGAGCAGGGATGTGTTGCAATTATACAGGGCCTTGATGGGGACACACCTAGAGTATTATGTGCAGTTTTGGTGTCCTTTACTGAGGAAGGATGTTCTTGCTCTCGAGGGAGTGCAGCGAAGGTTTACCAGGCTGATTCAGGGGATGGTGGGACTGATGAATGAGGAGAGACTGACTAGGTTAGGATTATTTTCGCTCGAGTTCAGATGAATGAGGGGGGATCTCATAGAGACTTATAAAATTCTCACAGGCCTAGACAGGGTAGATGCAGAGAGGATATTCCCAATGGTGGGGGAGTCCAAAACCAGGATTCACAGTCTGAGGATTCGGGGTAGACCATTTAGGACAGAGGTGAGGAAACATTTCTTCACCCAAGGAGTGGTGAACCTGTGGAATTCATTACCACAGGAAGTAGTTGATGCCAAAACATTGAATGTATTCAAGAGGCGGCTGGATGTAGGGGCGAATGAGATCAAAGATTATCGGGAAAAAGCAGGATTAGGCTATTGAGTTGGATGATCAGCCATGATCGTAATGAATGGCGGAGCAGGCTCGAAGGGCCAAATGGCCTCTTCCTGCTCCTATCTCTATGTTTCTATGTTTCTATATCAAAGGACTCTAATACTGGGGATCAACCTCGTGATGCCTTCATTACATCTTGGTGATGAGATTTGGACACAATGACCAGAACTCTCCGACCTCGCCCATGGCTGGGATTCTCTGATCCCACTGCAGTGAATGAGGATTTGGCTGAGTGCCAAATTCTCTGTTCTCACTGGCAGTGGTGGTGGGGTGAATGAGATTAGAGAACCCAGCCAAAATTCAGTGTCTGGCCTGACCGGGAAACATAGAGTGTCACTGTGACATCTTCTGGCTACTATTCTATTCTCTGCCATTGAATAAGATCATGGCTGATCGCACTGTGGCCTTATCTCCACTTATCTCCACCTGCCTGCCTGTTCCCTATAAAAATCTATCTTACTCAGTCTTGAATATAACCCCAGAATGTGAGAGAGGTGAGGTTTAATATTACAAATACAATTGTCATTTCTTTCTTCATTATTCTGCTGGCACAGCCAAGATGTACTTCTGGTTTGACTGATTATTAGCGTAATTATTTCTCCTTTTTTTCTTTCATTGTTGTAAGTGTATACATTTTTATTCTTACTCAAAATTCATACCAGTATTTCACTCAGTTTGCTTTGTTGCAAAATTACAAATCCACAGTACCTTTTAGATACAGTCACTACTTAAAAATACTGAAGTCAATACTAACCCACCCCACAAGACAGATGGGAGAGGGGAGGGGGGGGGTAAATTTTCAAATCACGTAATGCAACAACCATGTGTGCATCTTCTGCCTTTGGATAGTCGCAAACTGCATGGAGTGTCTGTGTACTGCTCTTGAAAGGCAGGATAATTGATTGTAAAATTTAAAACAGGTTCAAACAGTGCAGTTGCTGACTTCCCACTCAACAACAATTTGCATTTATATAGCACGACTAACATCGTTAAAGGTCCAGAATAGCTTCACAAGAGCCTTATCAAATAAAATTTGATTCAGAGTCATGGAACGAGACCCAAAGCTTGGTCAAAGAGGCAAGGTTTAAGGAATGTCCTAAAAGAGGTTGAGAGAGGTTTAGGGAGGAAATTCCAAATCTTAGCCAAGGCAACTGAAGGCCAACCAGGCATGTGTTAGAATATCCAAGACTAGGGGATAAGAGCAGCAGATGAGCTGAGATAGGGACAAAATTGGCTGATGTTACAGAGGTGGAATTAGGCAGTCTTAGTGATGGCAAATATGTGATGGGAGTTCACCTCAGGGTCAGATAAAAGTTCATAAGAAATAGGAGCAGAAGTTGGCCATTCAGCCCATTGAACCTGCTCTGCCATTGAATAAAATCATGGCTGATCTGATTGTCATTGATCAGTGATCTGATTGTGGCTTTATCTCCACTTTCCTGCCAGTTCTCCATAAAAATCTGTCCAACTCAATCTTGGATATATTCAATGATCCAGCTTTCACTGCTCTTGAGCATAGAGAATCCCAAAGGGTGACCATCCTTTGGGCAAATAAATCTCTCCTCATCTCCATCTTAAATTGGAGACCCCTTGTTTTTAAACTGTGCGCCCTAGTTCTAGATTCCCCGAGGGGAAACATTCTCTCAGAACCTCCCCTGCCAAGCCCCTTCAGAATCTTACATGTTGCAATAAGATCACTTCTCATTCTTCTAAACTGCAATAGGCCCAACTTGCTCCACCTTTCCTCATAACACAAGCTATTCATCCCAGGAATCAACCAAGTGAACCTTTTCTGAACTGTTCCAAAGCAAGTATATCCTTAAGTAAGGAGACCAAAACTGTACACTGTACTTTATGTATGATCTCATCAACAACTTGTACAGTTTGCAAGACTTCCCTGCTTTTATGTTCCATCCACCAGGACCCAAAGTTGTGAGTGGAAAGTTGCAGTCAGCCTCTGATAAGTGGCCTTAACAGGCCTTTAATTTTCCTCAATTGGCTATTTGTCACTTGTGGATGAATAGCCCTTCCACCTCCAATCCCATCTCTGGGAAAATGGCTCGGGGTGGAGTGGTGCCTGGAAAATTGGCACGCATGCTGGTGGTGTGAAATTCCACACCCACCTGTCTCTGTCTTGCTCTGATATTAGGGCAAATCCCAGCCCTCAGTGTTAGTTTGGATACAGGCAGTCGAATGTTGTACGAGATTGATTTTATAGAGGGTGGAAGATTGGAGGGCAGCCCAGTCAATGTTGGAACAGTCAAGTCTAGAGGGAACAAAGGGATGGCTGAAGCATTGAACAGCAAGTGAGCTGACGGAGGGGCAATGTCATGGAGCTGGAAGTGGCCAGTCTTGGTCATGATGGGGATGTGTGGCTGGAAGCTCATCTCAGGGTTAAAAATGAAACCGATGTTTCTCAGACAGGTTGTTAGAGAGAGGGATTGCATCAGTAGTGAGGGAAGTAGATGCTCTTTTGGACAGTCGTGCGGACTTAATGAGCTGAATGGCCTCCTTCTGCACAGTAGGGTTTCAATGGTGCTGTAGAGTGTGCCTGACCACAGCCAGCATCTATTCACATACAATGAAAAGTATTGTTTCTTGCGTAATATACAGACAAAGCACGCCATTTATAGAGAAGGAAATGAATGAGTGCAGAATGTAGTGTTGCAGTCACAGCGAGGGTGCAGAGAAAGATCAACTTAATGCAAGGTAGGTCCATTCAAAAGTCGGACTGCAGCAGGGAAGAAGCTGTTCTTGTGTCGGTTGGTACGTGACCTCAGATTTTTGTATCTTTTTCCCGACAGAAGAAGGTGAAAGAGAGAATGTCTGGGTGCATGGGGTCCTTAATTATGCTGACTGCTTTGCCGAGGCAGCGGGAAGTGTAGACAGAGTCAATGGATGGGAGGCTGGTTTGCGTGATGGATTGGGCTACATTCACGACCTTTTGTAGTTTCTTGTGGTCTTGGGCAGAGCAGGAGCCATACCAAGCTGTGATACAATCAGAAAGAATGCTTTCTATGGTGTATCTGTAAAAGTTGGTGAGAGTCATAGTTGACATGCCAAATTTCCTTGGTCTCCTGAGAAAGTAGAGGCGTTGGTGAGCTTTCTTAACTATAGTGTCGGCATGGGGGGACCAGGACAGGTTGTTGGTTTCTGAGACCATTATAGCCTAAGAAATACTTTGTAACCAGTGTTTAACCTTAAAACCTGTATATATTTGTGAAGCTAAGAGGGGAGTAAAGGAATATTGCATCATAGAATCCCTACTGTATAGAAGGAGACCATTCAGCCCATCAAGTCTGTACCAATCACAATCTCACCCAGGCCTTATTGCTGTAACCCCATACATTTGTCCTGTTAATCCCCCTGACACTATGGGCAATTTAGCATGACCAATCAACATAATACACACACATCTTTGGACTTTGCGAGGAAACCAGAGCACCTGGAGGAAACCTACGCAGACAGGGGAAGAATGTGACAGACAGTGACCCAAGGCCGGAACAGAACCTGGCGCTATGAGGCAGCAGTGCCAACCACTGTGCCACTATGCTGCTCGTAAGCAAACTTTTCATATTTAGTAAATGTTTTTCTCTTGTTAAAATGAATTTGCGGTCCTGTGACTCTGTTCTTTCATGTTTTCTAAAAAAAAGTACAAGTTACGGTCTTTTGAGCCAGGGTTCCATTCTGAGATCCTCTCGTCCAGTTATCACATAAACTGGAATTGTAACATAGGAAATAAGAGCAGTAGGCCATTTGGCCCTTTAAACCTGGTCTGCCATTCAATACCATCATAGGAAAAAGGGAATGCTTGGATAGCAGTTCAAGGAAGAATCAGAGATGACTTCATCTGTGATGAAGATAATGAGAGTAACAGGCTAGGTGAGATAGAAAGTTCAAGGGCAGCCTTGAATATGAATAGGATAATTCATTTGAAGGGAGTGATTAACGTATGATGGGGGGGGGGGGGGGGGGGGGGGGGGAAGGGGGGCAGTAAGCTCGGAGAAGAGAGCACTGATGAGTTGAGATGAAAGTTGAAATTACCACAGTGAAGTCACAGTGGTGGAGGGAGGAAAGATCTCAGTGAGAAGGTTAGCATGGTAAACATAGAAATACAGAAATTTGAAGCAGGAGTAGGCCATTCGGCCCTTCGAGCCTGCTCCGCCATTCATTTTGATCATGGCTGATCATCAAATTCAGTACCCTGATCCTCCCTTCCCCCCATATCCCTTGATCCCTTTAGG